>NC_092227.1:58871118-59171118 GCF_036320965.1 Panulirus ornatus | reverse complement strand
TAGGAATAAGGTTAAATGCCCTGGGAGTTGCATGTAATTTCTCATGCACCCTGTCTTTCAAAAAATATTCATGTTGCATCACATTTACCTGGTGATGGTGATGAAGTTTTACAAGTGATATTTTGGTTGTCAGTTCTCACTCGCTCTTTACACAAACTTCAAACTCTTCTGAAGTTTCTATCTGAGCATATCTACCTAAACTTTCTGATTTCCACATAGCTCATGGAACCATCACATATGCTCATAACTACAGTGGCATCTCTTCTTTCTGAGGTACCTTCGCCTACCAATACTTCAAGACAGATATACGTCAACATTTTGGTAACTAATACCGGTTCGCTGCAGTTCTTAACGATGCTTAAACAATAAACTGACGAGGATTGCACAATACAGTATATACATTCTTCCACGTCAGTGACGGGAGGCACCCACTACTCTCAGTCAGGTACCAGTGGTCGTGAAGATGCTGGAGACCGTGGTCTCGCCCTGACTGGGTGGTCGACGTCCAGAGCAACATCGATCTTCTGTTGACGCAAGAGACTGGAAGACTGTAATTACCCCTCTTCCTCTCCTCCACGACATGGCTGATAATGCTCTCTATAAACGAGATTTCTAGTGCTGGAAGAAAAACCTTATTGATATACTGATGTCCTGTTCCCTCGTGGAGAAGAATTTATCATATAATCAATTCTCTTTTTATGATAGCTGAGACGGCACAGGTAACTGAGACCCTAATCAGGGCCATCTCTCTCTCTCTCTCTCTCTCTCTCTCTCTCTCTATATATATATATATATATATATATATATATATATATACGTACCTAAGCCTGAGCTAAGTACACATTCTGTCTACCAACCCCCAGACGTGGATAGCCAGCTGGGTTGATTGTGGAACAACTGTTGCAACCAGGATTCGAACGTATGCGCTTCACCCTTGGGCGACCCGCGAATGCGTCACGGTCGGGAACGCTAACCGATACACCATGGAGGTAACTTTTTTCTTTTTCAACCAAACCCAGGTAAAAAGATCAGGTGTTAAGAATGCAACTCCACCTTGCCAAGATCACTCTATACGTATATAGTGATCCTTATTTCATATGTGTTCGCTATTTCCCGCGTGAGGGAGGCAACGTCTCAGGTAACATTAGAGGGAAAATTCTAACTGGGTTCCCTCCTCTGTCCCTTCATCTGGAGAGTGATGCAGGAGGGAAGATTGCCAGCTCCATGCTCTCTCTCCTCCGAGCCGTTTTCTACGACACGCAGGACATTCGTGGACAGTTCAGTTCTCTTTTTCCCGTATCCCTGGGATGTTTACACTGGCTGACGACCTGGCCGAGTGATACCTCATATGTAGCATTTCATCCTCCATCACATTTTCGAAATCATGTGGGTCCTTTCGGGGCTGTTCCTGTGAGTGGACAATATCAAAACCTCTCACATTAGTGTGTTTACAGTAGAGACGTGTACCGATGATTCAAAGAGACAAAAAAAAAAAGCAGATTCATGAGACTCAGGAGGCACAAATAATGTAATTCGTGGATTTGAAATGTTTATCAAGTCTACTCTTAATCAAATGGATCTATCATACCGCTTTCAACCACTCTAAATGGTAAGTCATGCCACATATTTAAAAAAATCCCGTTGAAGAAAACGTTCTTCGTCTCATTCGAGGGAAAACGTTGTCGCATAAATTTGTACCCAGTACTGCAAGTGATATCAGAGGAATCAGTCCTTAAGGATCAAGATTAACAGAGCCTTAGGTAATGTTAAATGCCTGTATAGACCACCTCTTGACCTTTTTATATAAGTTAGATAGATTCAAGTCGTTTAATTCACTGGAGTAGTTTCCTCACTTCACTCTATCTGTCTTTTTTAAAGCAAGGTAAATAAAACTGAACATAATATTCAAGATGGGGACGCACCGATGAATAGTAAAGATGCGAAAGCTTTCTCTTGAACTAAATCTGAAAGTCCTACCTATGAATGCAAGACTTTGGCTCCTCCTTATCTGACTTTTCCTTATCTGACTTTTCTATCTCAACTGAATTCATACTGTAGCTTACCTTCTCATGTTTTACAACCGATGTGCAAAACGTTCAATTCATCAATATCAAAATAAAATTTGCCACCTATGAGCCCAGTCCATCAGTTCGGTTATGTCAGTTTGAAGCTGCAGATATTCAATTTCTATAATAGATTTATTTCCTATCTTTATATCGTTTGTAAATTTCGATGTCGTCTTATGCATCCCTGTATCAATATCATTGTATACAAGAATCGATACCAAGACTGATACATGTAGTACTTCACGTATTGCCTTAAATCATTGAGGATTGACCGTTCATCACTAATTTCACTCATTTCTAAGCGACCTAAGTACAATCCCATCGATATTAAGGGAATTAAGTTTTGCAAGAAATCAATGTGAAGTGGAACTTTTTGTTTTGAAAATACAGATAAAAGAAATAAAATTATTTACATTCAACAAATAAATACATGATAAAAAGATAATATCATAAGAAACTATATGAAACAAGAGAAACTAAACAAAAAAAGGAGTCTGAAATTATGTATTAGTGCAGCGGTATCTAAAATGGAGAGACGAAATCCGGTTAAGTTCAATGCTGGGTCAAAGTCCTCTCTCCTTTGACCCAGGAAACATACTTGATATTACTGTAAAATCCACACCATCTTCGAAACCTCACGTCATGGAAATAGCTCAGCCTGTCTGTAAAGAAAACCGGGTGTACTGTTTAGATGTCGAGATTTCTTTTCTTCCGAGAAGATGCTTCGGTTAAACTGAGGGTTGATCCATCCTTGTATGGAGTTCTGCTCCCACATCAGCAGCACTTCTAGTTCTGCATTCTTACTTGACGGAGTTGAGTCGAATGCGGTTCTAATCATCATCATCTCACCTAGGGATGAATTTAAAACCTGACCCACTTGCCCTAAGCCGCGATGTTGATTCACTTTCCCTCCTCTATAGGTATTTCTTTATCTTTTTGTCTCCCGAAAGCTGGTTCTCTGTGAACCCCCACCATTATCTATACCATACAATACTCGGTAAGCTGCTCCGTCACATGATTACGGTGTGGCCATCAGCAACTCAAGGCTAGGCCATTTTGACAATCGGTTTTTCTCTTCTTTTTTTTTTTACCCCTACGTCTCAGACCTGACACTTTTTAGAGGACGGTTTTCAACCTTCCAAAATGCGTAAAATCTTTGCGTTTTCTTTTCATCTCTTTCATTAGCCTTTTTATACTTCAGTTAAGGTCCGGCCTTGATGTAAACTTTCGTCGGTGACTGGAGCCTCTAACTTGCAAAATAGAAGTAAAGGTGCGGTAAACGACTGGGAATAGTAAGACGACCAAACGGTAATTACAATGTCATTAAAGAAATATTATGACAATATAAAGTTTGAACCTATGAGGACCCACGTGCGTCAAGTTCCCTCCACTCATGCAAACTACGTAGGTCGTCACAGTGCTATTCCTTGCCTCCAAGACTCTGTGTAGGTGTGTGTGTGTGTGTGTGTGTGTGTGTGTGTGTGTGTGTGTGTGTGTGTGTGTGTGTGTATGTGTGTGTGTATGTGTATGTGTGTGTGTGTGTGTGTGTGTGTGTGTGTGTGTGTGTGTGTGTGTGTGTATGTGTGTGTGTGTGTGTGTATGTGTGTGTGTATGTGTATATGTGTGTGTGTGTGTGTGTGTGTGTGTGTGTAATATTGTGGAGTTTGTGTTCGTGTGTGTATGTGCACGTGTATGATTCCACGTGCACGTCTTTTCATGCGCGTATGGGTCCGCGCATGTCTGTTTCTGTACACACGTCTCTGTCCGTGCGCACGGGTCCGCGTGTGTGTTTTACCACGCGACCAAGTATTGTGTGTGTGTGTGTGTGTGTGTGTGTGTGTGTGTGTGTGTGTGTGTGTAATGTTGTGAGGTTTGTGTTCGTGTGTGTATGTGCACGTGTATGATTCCACGTGCACGTCTTTTCATGTGCGTATGGGTCCGCGCATGTCTGTTTCTGTACGCACGTCTGTCCGTGCGCACGGGGTCCGCGTGTGTATTTTGTGCCTGTGTGTCTACTTATCTGTCTTCCTACTTCTGGATACGTGGAGGGAGCTCTACTCTCCTAGGGCATCAATCCCTGAACTTTTACCAAGACGTAGCCTATCCAATCTTCCAGTGCTATCTGCACCTACTGTAGCATCGTTTAGCTTATCAAACCCACATGTAACTTACTTTACATTATGAGGATGCTGATCGCAGACTTAACCCTCTTTGGTCAAGTCTGAATAATGTGGTCTTTCTAGAGATCCTGATGAACACGCTATGAAATAATGGAATACCCGCTTTCCACCCCATCATTTTTGGTTATGCATTCCACACTTTCGCCACCTAAGCAATGAAGACGTTTTCCCTGAGACGACTATTTTGTTGCTTGTGAAATAACTTCACATCATAACTTAGATTTCCATCTGCCACTGAAAACTGACTACAGTTCTGAAATAATATGTTTCAGGTATACCGTATACACTCGTATATAGCTCGAGGGTTTAAGAGCAAATTTTTAGGCAATGAACTGGGGATCGACCTATACATGGGCAATAGTTTGAAATTCGTGCATGATGGTAATGGCTAGGAGCAACGTTTAGCTTCAGACATGAAAAATATTTAACAGTACTACCAGTAAACAAGTTACAGTAGGCTAACTTACAACTTAAGCTTGCGTTCAGTAGTCTATGTCCAAGTTCTTAGCGCAGGCTAACGTACAATATCAAATACGGTATCAAAGTACCCATAGATCTACAAAAAAAAAAAAAAAAAAAACGGTAATGAAAACCTTTTCGATATTTCACATTTAAGATCACAATCCGCCTCAATTTCCTATTGTTTACAACGACACACGACGCACTACCAGCTGCTGGGTAGAAAACCTCAATTCCCAATGCAAATTTTGAGTTAAAGCCATAACATAGCAAGGAAGAAATTTTACACTGACCCACAGATTAGACAGGAAGGTGACAGAAATAAAAAGCCAGTTCTTCCCTGTGAAAACATTTCTTGTTTTTTGGCATTGTGCCAGTTCTAAAAAAAACCTGGGGTTAAGACAGATTTTTCGTAGTCGTAACATAATAACGAGCATAATAAAGAAGAGCCCTTAAAGGCATGTCTGGATGTGTATACATATATACAGATTATGATGTTTACGACAGAGGTCAAACAGGAAAAAGCTGACCCACAGGAGTTAACCTGCATAAATACAGTGTTAGGAGTCCTCAAGAAAATAGTACCTTGCTTCAGCATACAGTTAAGGTGGACTATGAAATGGAAGAGGATAGTGCCTGCCACTCTGTGAAAGTTTGGTCTACCACTTAGAGAAAAAGATGATAAAATCTTTAATTTCAAAATCTTATGATTAGAACATCATTGTCCTATGGCCACTTTCACTGTTATACAATAATATCAGATCTGGTATGTATGTTACGACCTGACATATCAAACATGTATGTAAAAAGACTTCTGCCCAGTTGACCTGTTATGACAAGACCTTTGATACCTTACCTTTCTCTCAGTTTGCCTAAGATGTGATAAACAAAAGACGTCGCTGTTACACTTCCATTTCTCCTCCGCTTTTATCAGTATCTGTTCATATACAAGGTTGTGTCAACACTGCATATATATATATATATATATATATATATATATATATATATATATATATATATATATATATATATATATATATATATCGTTTTTTTATTACACTTTGTCGCTGTCTCCCGCGTTAGCGAGGTAGCGCAAGGAAACAGACGAGAGAATGGCCCAACCCACCCATATACACATGTATATACATAAACGCCCACACACACATACACATACCTATACACTTCAACGTATACATACATATACATACACAGACATATACATATATTCCCGCCACACATGAAATACTTAGAAAAACAAATTTATTTGTATGTACAGAGCAAAAATTTGAGCAAGACACCTCCATGCTGTCTTACATGAGTTTACATGAGAAGGATAGACAACAGAAGGCCTGACTGGCCCACGACTGGGTTTTCTGGTATAAAAAAAAAAAAAAAAATGTAATTCCACTAAGTAGCTTTTTTTAAGCTTATACCGACTTCCCGCTACTGCACATTAGCCCTCTAGTTACCGCTGTCGTCCATACAGTTAATTTCTGGCGTTTTTATCGGAGAATACTTGAACTTATAAAACTATTTATCTAAACGACTTTTGAAGGTATTATATAGTCTCAGCATTCACTGTGTCTGACGATAACTTGTTCCAGTGCTCAACACACCTACAGGAAAAGAAGCGTTTCCCACATCCGTACTACATCTTTTAAGCTTTGAGTTTTATTCCATTTTTCCTGGTAACTGTATTCTCTTGTATTTCGAAAAGATGTTCGTGATTTACGTTACCGAACTTGTTCAGAATCTGAACACTTGGACTGAGTCGCCGCCAAGTCTACGTTTTTAAGGGAGAAGAGATCCAATCGTTTTAGCTTCTCTTCGTATGCCAGATTTCTAAGGGATGGGATCAATCTTGTTGCGCGTCTCTATGTTTGCTCCAATTTTCCTTTGTCTTTTTTATAATTTGAAGACATTTTTCACAGACTTTGTCTGAGCCATAAAAACTGAGTTTAAAGGTGAGTTATTGGGACAGAAAAAAAAAAAAGATATAGTAGTTACGATAGTTGAAACACCTGCCCATCAACGTGGTGTAATGGTGTACCGTTCATGAGACCAATGGTAATTATTTTTCATCTTCCCATTCTGTCTTTCTATCATACAGCATAAGTCATCCACCTAGATATGCTTTATCATCATTATACATACTTGTTTATTTCAAAGGTGTATATGGGCTATGAAGGACGCTATATGAAAAATTCCAAAAATTACCCAAACATTTGAATGTCCTTTTTGCTTTCCTGACCAGCAGTTATTTGCATGTCTCATGAGGTGCCCTCTTTAGGATGAAAAGAATTCCACTCACTTTGGGACGATGCTGCAAACCAATACCTACCACTTCTTAGTAACTTAAATTAAGGTCAAATGAATTATTCTACTTACAGATCATTTTCAAAAGAAAAACAGACCAAAAATAGGCATGACCATGAAATTGTGATGTCTCAGATGAATTAACAGCATATGCTACACACTGAAGGTATGGTATTATTTTCAATATATTAATAAATACAAGAAAAATCCTTTTTTTCCCACTGGGGTTCTACAGCGCCCAGGTTACCTAACTCTCTGAACGCAAACAGGTTACCTGAGGGAGGTCAACTGGTGGTCCGACCTGCTTCAGGGTGACACAACTAATTACCATACAAGGCAGGCATGTCCATTATCGTGGTGTGATCTGTATCGTGAGCGTCAACTGGCTTTACACTCCGCCTTGAGCAACATCTTTATTTCCAATCAGAATTACGCTATATGGGAGGAGGAGGAGAAGCAGACGAGGAGGAGAAGCAGACGAAGACGCAAACGTATAGGTTAAAATGAAGCCAAAAGGTTAAAGGTTGAAATAGTAATACGTCTCGGTCACACTTGACCCTTCTTGCTTCCCCATACGACCGGAGCTCCGGAGATTTACGGAGCGGAACGGTGAGGAGCGACTGGGGCGCGTTGGCTACTACTGTCTGAACCCGTGCTAACCGTCTTGCTTCTTCTCGTTTACGTTTCTTTCTGGTCCTCGAGCCGGGGCTGGCTGCCTCGTAATCAAGTCTAAACCGCTGCTATCAGCTCTTAATGCCCAACCCACCTTTGTATTTTTGTACATCTAGATGGTGAACTCTGACGTGGAGAGGCCAGGTGCTGCTTAACCCGTTTTATTCTTCGTCTGAGCAAAGTTAATGTATTCTGGGGCAGTGGGTAAAAAAGGAAAAAAAGAAATCTAAACGCTTTAGTTGGGGGAGAACGTTGGAGCCAATAATCTTAAAAGTCACCGACCGACCTCAGTCCCATCCAAATGTGGTAATGGAATCTCGGATACATGCGCGTCTGTATAGCAACATTTATATAATTCATTTTCGAAAATGTTAACCAGCTTTTTTTTCTATAAAGAGAAAAAAAAAAGTTTTACCTAACTAGTGTGAATGTTAGTCAAGACTCAAATACATCACATAGTTCTTAAGATCAAGAATGCTTAGTATAAATCGAAATTTTTAGCCACACCGCTGATAACAAGGTCGCATGCCCCAGCTTCAGTGGTCTCGTAGTGTTGTGGCCACATGCCCCAGCTTCAGTGGTCTCGTACAGCTGTGGTCACATGTCCCAGCTTCAGTGGTCTCGTAGAGCTGTGGCCACATGCCCCAGCTTCGGTGGTCTCGTAGAGCTGTGGCCACATGCCCCAGCTTCAGTGGTCTCGTAGAGCTGTGGCCACATGTCCCAGCTCCAGTGGTCTCGCAGTGCTGTGGCCTCACGTCCCAGCTTCAGTGGTCTCGTAGAGCTGTGGCCACATGCCCCAGCTTCAGTGGTCTCGTAGAGCTGTGGCCACATGCCCCAGCTTCAGTGGTCTCGTAGAGCTGTGGCCACATGTCCCAGCTCCAGTGGTCTCGCAGTGCTGTGGCCTCACGTCCCAGCTTCAGTGGTCTCGTAGAGCTGTGGCCACATGCCCCAGCTTCAGTGGTCTCGTAGAGCTGTGGCCACATGCCCCAGCTTCAGTGGTCTCGTAGAGCTGTGGCCACATGCCCCAGCTTCAGTGGTCTCGTAGAGCTGTGGCCACATGCCCCAGCTTCAGTGGTCTCGTAGAGCTGTGGCCACATGCCCCAGCTTCAGTGGTCTCGTAGAGCTGTGGCCACATGCCCCAGCTTCAGTGGTCTCGTAGAGCTGTGGCCACATGCCCCAGCTTCAGTGGTCTCGTAGAGCTGTGGCCACATGCCCCAGCTTCAGTGGTCTCGTAGAGCTGTGGCCACATGCCCCAGCTTCAGTGGTCTCGTAGAGCTGTGGCCACATGCCCCAGCTTCAGTGGTCTCGTAGAGCTGTGGCCACATGCCCCAGCTTCAGTGGTCTCGTAGAGCTGTGGCCACATGCCCCAGCTTCAGTGGTCTCGTAGAGCTGTGGCCACATGCCCCAGCTTCAGTGGTCTCGTAGAGCTGTGGCCACATGCCCCAGCTTCAGTGGTCTCGTAGAGCTGTGGCCACATGCCCCAGCTTCAGTGGTCTCGTAGAGCTGTGGCCACATGCCCCAGCTTCAGTGGTCTCGTAGAGCTGTGGCCACATGCCCCAGCTTCAGTGGTCTCGTAGAGCTGTGGCCACATGCCCCAGCTTCAGTGGTCTCGTAGAGCTGTGGCCACATGCCCCAGCTTCAGTGGTCTCGTAGAGCTGTGGCCACATGCCCCAGCTTCAGTGGTCTCGTAGAGCTGTGGCCACATGCCCCAGCTTCAGTGGTCTCGTAGAGCTGTGGCCACATGCCCCAGCTTCAGTGGTCTCGTAGAGCTGTGGCCACATGCCCCAGCTTCAGTGGTCTCGTAGAGCTGTGGCCACATGCCCCAGCTTCAGTGGTCTCGTAGAGCTGTGGCCACATGCCCCAGCTTCAGTGGTCTCGTAGAGCTGTGGCCACATGCCCCAGCTTCAGTGGTCTCGTAGAGCTGTGGCCACATGCCCCAGCTTCAGTGGTCTCGTAGAGCTGTGGCCACATGCCCCAGCTTCAGTGGTCTCGTAGAGCTGTGGCCACATGCCCCAGCTTCAGTGGTCTCGTAGAGCTGTGGCCACATGCCCCAGCTTCAGTGGTCTCGTAGAGCTGTGGCCACATGCCCCAGCTTCAGTGGTCTCGTAGAGCTGTGGCCACATGCCCCAGCTTCAGTGGTCTCGTAGAGCTGTGGCCACATGCCCCAGCTTCAGTGGTCTCGTAGAGCTGTGGCCACATGCCCCAGCTTCAGTGGTCTCGTAGAGCTGTGGCCACATGCCCCAGCTTCAGTGGTCTCGTAGAGCTGTGGCCACATGCCCCAGCTTCAGTGGTCTCGTAGAGCTGTGGCCACATGCCCCAGCTTCAGTGGTCTCGTAGAGCTGTGGCCACATGCCCCAGCTTCAGTGGTCTCGTAGAGCTGTGGCCACATGCCCCAGCTTCAGTGGTCTCGTAGAGCTGTGGCCACATGCCCCAGCTTCAGTGGTCTCGTAGAGCTGTGGCCACATGCCCCAGCTTCAGTGGTCTCGTAGAGCTGTGGCCACATGCCCCAGCTTCAGTGGTCTCGTAGAGCTGTGGCCACATGCCCCAGCTTCAGTGGTCTCGTAGAGCTGTGGCCACATGCCCCAGCTTCAGTGGTCTCGTAGAGCTGTGGCCACATGCCCCAGCTTCAGTGGTCTCGTAGAGCTGTGGCCACATGCCCCAGCTTCAGTGGTCTCGTAGAGCTGTGGCCACATGCCCCAGCTTCAGTGGTCTCGTAGAGCTGTGGCCACATGCCCCAGCTTCAGTGGTCTCGTAGAGCTGTGGCCACATGCCCCAGCTTCAGTGGTCTCGTAGAGCTGTGGCCACATGCCCCAGCTTCAGTGGTCTCGTAGAGCTGTGGCCACATGCCCCAGCTTCAGTGGTCTCGTAGAGCTGTGGCCACATGCCCCAGCTTCAGTGGTCTCGTAGAGCTGTGGCCACATGCCCCAGCTTCAGTGGTCTCGTAGAGCTGTGGCCACATGCCCCAGCTTCAGTGGTCTCGTAGAGCTGTGGCCACATGCCCCAGCTTCAGTGGTCTCGTAGAGCTGTGGCCACATGCCCCAGCTTCAGTGGTCTCGTAGAGCTGTGGCCACATGCCCCAGCTTCAGTGGTCTCGTAGAGCTGTGGCCACATGCCCCAGCTTCAGTGGTCTCGTAGAGCTGTGGCCACATGCCCCAGCTTCAGTGGTCTCGTAGAGCTGTGGCCACATGCCCCAGCTTCAGTGGTCTCGTAGAGCTGTGGCCACATGCCCCAGCTTCAGTGGTCTCGTAGAGCTGTGGCCACATGCCCCAGCTTCAGTGGTCTCGTAGAGCTGTGGCCACATGCCCCAGCTTCAGTGGTCTCGTAGAGCTGTGGCCACATGCCCCAGCTTCAGTGGTCTCGTAGAGCTGTGGCCACATGCCCCAGCTTCAGTGGTCTCGTAGAGCTGTGGCCACATGCCCCAGCTTCAGTGGTCTCGTAGAGCTGTGGCCACATGCCCCAGCTTCAGTGGTCTCGTAGAGCTGTGGCCACATGCCCCAGCTTCAGTGGTCTCGTAGAGCTGTGGCCACATGCCCCAGCTTCAGTGGTCTCGTAGAGCTGTGGCCACATGCCCCAGCTTCAGTGGTCTCGTAGAGCTGTGGCCACATGCCCCAGCTTCAGTGGTCTCGTAGAGCTGTGGCCACATGCCCCAGCTTCAGTGGTCTCGTAGAGCTGTGGCCACATGCCCCAGCTTCAGTGGTCTCGTAGAGCTGTGGCCACATGCCCCAGCTTCAGTGGTCTCGTAGAGCTGTGGCCACATGCCCCAGCTTCAGTGGTCTCGTAGAGCTGTGGCCACATGCCCCAGCTTCAGTGGTCTCGTAGAGCTGTGGCCACATGCCCCAGCTTCAGTGGTCTCGTAGAGCTGTGGCCACATGCCCCAGCTTCAGTGGTCTCGTAGAGCTGTGGCCACATGCCCCAGCTTCAGTGGTCTCGTAGAGCTGTGGCCACATGCCCCAGCTTCAGTGGTCTCGTAGAGCTGTGGCCACATGCCCCAGCTTCAGTGGTCTCGTAGAGCTGTGGCCACATGCCCCAGCTTCAGTGGTCTCGTAGAGCTGTGGCCACATGCCCCAGCTTCAGTGGTCTCGTAGAGCTGTGGCCACATGCCCCAGCTTCAGTGGTCTCGTAGAGCTGTGGCCACATGCCCCAGCTTCAGTGGTCTCGTAGAGCTGTGGCCACATGCCCCAGCTTCAGTGGTCTCGTAGAGCTGTGGCCACATGCCCCAGCTTCAGTGGTCTCGTAGAGCTGTGGCCACATGCCCCAGCTTCAGTGGTCTCGTAGAGCTGTGGCCACATGCCCCAGCTTCAGTGGTCTCGTAGAGCTGTGGCCACATGCCCCAGCTTCAGTGGTCTCGTAGAGCTGTGGCCACATGCCCCAGCTTCAGTGGTCTCGTAGAGCTGTGGCCACATGCCCCAGCTTCAGTGGTCTCGTAGAGCTGTGGCCACATGCCCCAGCTTCAGTGGTCTCGTAGAGCTGTGGCCACATGCCCCAGCTTCAGTGGTCTCGTAGAGCTGTGGCCACATGCCCCAGCTTCAGTGGTCTCGTAGAGCTGTGGCCACATGCCCCAGCTTCAGTGGTCTCGTAGAGCTGTGGCCACATGCCCCAGCTTCAGTGGTCTCGTAGAGCTGTGGCCACATGCCCCAGCTTCAGTGGTCTCGTAGAGCTGTGGCCACATGCCCCAGCTTCAGTGGTCTCGTAGAGCTGTGGCCACATGCCCCAGCTTCAGTGGTCTCGTAGAGCTGTGGCCACATGCCCCAGCTTCAGTGGTCTCGTAGAGCTGTGGCCACATGCCCCAGCTTCAGTGGTCTCGTAGAGCTGTGGCCACATGCCCCAGCTTCAGTGGTCTCGTAGAGCTGTGGCCACATGCCCCAGCTTCAGTGGTCTCGTAGAGCTGTGGCCACATGCCCCAGCTTCAGTGGTCTCGTAGAGCTGTGGCCACATGCCCCAGCTTCAGTGGTCTCGTAGAGCTGTGGCCACATGCCCCAGCTTCAGTGGTCTCGTAGAGCTGTGGCCACATGCCCCAGCTTCAGTGGTCTCGTAGAGCTGTGGCCACATGCCCCAGCTTCAGTGGTCTCGTAGAGCTGTGGCCACATGCCCCAGCTTCAGTGGTCTCGTAGAGCTGTGGCCACATGCCCCAGCTTCAGTGGTCTCGTAGAGCTGTGGCCACATGCCCCAGCTTCAGTGGTCTCGTAGAGCTGTGGCCACATGCCCCAGCTTCAGTGGTCTCGTAGAGCTGTGGCCACATGCCCCAGCTTCAGTGGTCTCGTAGAGCTGTGGCCACATGCCCCAGCTTCAGTGGTCTCGTAGAGCTGTGGCCACATGCCCCAGCTTCAGTGGTCTCGTAGAGCTGTGGCCACATGCCCCAGCTTCAGTGGTCTCGTAGAGCTGTGGCCACATGCCCCAGCTTCAGTGGTCTCGTAGAGCTGTGGCCACATGCCCCAGCTTCAGTGGTCTCGTAGAGCTGTGGCCACATGCCCCAGCTTCAGTGGTCTCGTAGAGCTGTGGCCACATGCCCCAGCTTCAGTGGTCTCGTAGAGCTGTGGCCACATGCCCCAGCTTCAGTGGTCTCGTAGAGCTGTGGCCACATGCCCCAGCTTCAGTGGTCTCGTAGAGCTGTGGCCACATGCCCCAGCTTCCTCTATCTATCTCTCCCTCTGTCAACTTAAAATTACCATCACTAATCCTTCCGTCCCTTTCACTTTGGCCTCTTAACTGGTCCATAGATACTTGCCCCACTTCCGCCCTCATTAAATCCTTCCCTTTCTACCTTCCTGTATCACATCTTGCCTCTCTCCTCTCTCTTTCCTACCTTCCCATCATTTCTTGCCATCCTTTCTCCCTTCTTCCTATCTGCCTCTGAACTTCCTTCCTTGATTTCTTCTTCCCTTCCTTCTTTCTAATCTTCCCATCCTTCCTCCCCTTTCTGTCCTGACTTTCCTCTCTCTTTTCTCCCTTACCTCCCTCTCTCCTTCGTTCCTTGCCTTTGCGTTACCTTCCTTCCTTACTCTCCCCTCCTCCCCTACCACGTTTTACGCTCTCCTTTTTTCCTTACTTTATCAATACCTGAATGTTACTAACAACAAGAGAAAAAGCCGCCTGCTTAAGAATGGCATCATAATACGCACAGGTCTCTTTTTTTCCTATGCAGATTGAAGATTTAGATACTTCCTGTCAACAATAATCGGCGCTGCTACGATTAGATCAAAGACTGTTTCCCAACCATTCGATCCTATAAAAGGTTGGTGACAGTATGCTCTTTCTATGCTTCGTGGTGTTCCCCCCTAGCTCTTTTCCTACTGAGTGATGTGCCTGTATGTACCCATCAGACATGAGTTCCCCTCATATACACGGACCTCCTTAGGTACATGGGGTCCTTCAAATACGCGGACCCACACAGACACATGTTTCCCACAGATAGACAGACCTCCCCAGATAACTGGGTCCCTTTAGATGCACGTAACTTCTCAGATACATGAGTCCCCTCAAACAAATACAAGGACCTCCACAGATACATGGGTCTTTTTAGATACACGGGCTTGTTCAGAACACGGACCTTATCGGACACATGGATCCTCACAGGTACACGGACCCCCTCTGGTACATGGGTCTTTCCACGTTGCGTCTCAAAATGTTACTCATCATTCAAACACTTCGATCAAGTCTCATCTTTCTTTTAGCGTTGTCAACCCAGGCTCGTGGGCTCATCCAGTCTCTCTCCATGTATCAAGTCTCTAAGCTCAGGGAAGAATCACGAGGTGCTTCTCTGCACAGTGTTCAGTTTCACGATTTTTCCCTTAATATGAGGTGACCAGCCTTGCACTGCAGATTCCGTGAGGGCACTGTCTCTTTGGTCTTCATTCTCCTCCTTGGTCTTTACTGGCATCATGTTCAAGCGGTTTCCCGTCAGATTGTGTCGTCCAGTACGTCATAATCACAGATCAGAGATGATAGTCGTTCAGCAATACTATCTTGTGGGACCCATCTTCCAACTCCTAACCAGCCTGAAACTGGTCCTTATATCTGGACCCCTTCCTTCTTCCAAGAAAAAGAGTTCTTACCCATTTTGATTTCAACTCATTTACTCCAACAGATTCATTGTTACAAGCAACTATGCCATCAAAGTCTTTCTTGTAGCCTAAGCAAACAACGTCCCTGCCACCCATTTCGTCAACAGTAGTTTCCAAAATACTCATTCAGCTGCATGAGGCAAGATTCATCTCATCTTAATCCAGGTGAGTAAAGCACTTGTTCAGTACAATGTTCACTTAAAGGTATCCCCACCAGTTAGTCTGTTAGTAGCCTGTTTGAAGGGATTGATGTTAGACTGACAGGACGCCAGTGAACCGCTCTAAACATATTCCTTTCTTGCATATACGAAAGTCTGCCTGGCTACGTTCATGAAATGGTTTCCCCTTTCTAAAATCATATGAAATTATTCCCATGGGTAAGGCTGAGTCCAGAGTCCAGCGGATAAAATGACTTTGAAACTGATTAAGTCTTTCGTTTCTTCCCGGTTAAAAACTATAGTTTTGTGATGATTCAGTTAAATATTAGATTCCTCGAGCCAGGACTGGATCTCCGCCTTTCTTGACAAGCAAATCTGAGAGCTGTTTGCAGATGCCAATATTCGTTCATCGTTCTTTACTTTCGAAAACTTTTCTTTTAAGTGATTCTCTTCCTGGAGTAGGCATGAAGGGCTTTACGATCACGTTTTCCTTCACAGGAAAACATCCTCTTAAACTTTCACTTAACGTCCCTCATCGCCTACGACCATTTCTTCTCTGCATTATTACTGCTACCTCCTCCTCCTGGACCTCTGCCGCCTGTACCTCTTCACGTTTCATTTTCCTTTTGTGTCAGCCTTCTACACAGAGCCGTAAGTCCAGCTGGATCTATTCAGAGAGTTACTGGAACATAGAAAAATTGAGGAGCAAAGTTGTCCTTCATCTCTGATACTGTGCCATGGCTTCCTGGTCGGCTGACCCGTCAGTTCAGGATGCCGGTCAACTTTACTCGGCTTCACAACTTCCAAGTAACAGTATCATCTAAGAGTTCATTTCCAGCACACAGCTTGGTAAGGTGTTCACCCTTTCCGGTTACATCAATGAATACTCCGATGCCCACCAATAGTGCCTTTAAGTGGGACAGCTTAATCGCCAGCAACAACTGAGGATGAACGCTTGAAGCAATCCACTTTCCATTTTGTTAAAAGAATGGCCTTGCCTTGGACTGCCACTCACTCCTGCGTGAGTGTGTGAAAATTCTTGATGTGACGCTGGCAGCATGAATCCTGACAAGTATGTCAGAAGTCTGGTGTAACATACCTGAGCTTTGAAGGTTTTGTTTTGTTATCTACCACTTCCAGTGTACTCACGAATGTGGCCTCTTTAATCCCTTTCATATCCTCATGATTTTGCACGTCCTAGACCTGAAGATCATTAGTCATCTGTCTTAACACTGCTACATTCCATCTGGTCTCTTTTCAGTACTCTATAGTCCCTGTTGAATCTTTCATATATCTGACATCAGCAAACTCGTTTACGCACAAATCTGCTTCATCTAGCGAATGTTTCATCTCTCTCTCTCTCTCTCTCTCTCTCTCTCTCTCTCTCTCTCTCTCTCTCTCTCTCTATGTTCGTCTGAGCGCTTTTATGTGTATGTGGCGTCTGTAGTCTTGTCCGGATTCATGTGTCTGCCTGTCAGTCTGTCTGTCTGTCCATCGCTATACAACCAGTGCGACACATCACAAATCCACTGCCAAATCCACTCCCTGCAATCAAGCAGTCGCAATAGATATAGTTCTACACAAACATGAATTTATCATCATCATACAGTACCAGATGAGGAAATGTTTCGTCGACTGTCTGAGTAGCTCCCGAGCCACACGACAGACCAGCGAGCGTCTGGCAATACCAGAACAACTCGTCACAAAAGATATACATATAATTTGCCTCAACATTCCCTCTATACTGGAACACCATGAGAACTCCGGTATTTCTCAACGATAATGTACGACCATTATCACATGTGTATCAAACTACAAAATGATTCCTTAATTCAAGTTCGCAAACATTAGACGGTTTAGCAACATACTCTGCCTGGAAGCCTACGATGTGCGATGATGGTATAAATCCGGCTCCCACCTGAACTCTGAACAAAAAGTTAGAGTAACCACAATCATTGTGTATACATAAATAGTGCAGCTTCTGAAAACTTACGAAGCCAAAGAAAAAAAAAAAATAAAATGAATACCAATTTCAGAGAATTTAGTTCCTACTCTACCAGTTCCTTTGAATAGTCATAAGTTTCAAAATGACTATGTGCGCTCTCCCACTGTCTTGAAAAAAAAAAGAAAAAAAAAAGATTAGAAGACCGTAATAATCCTAGTGAGTTACGTTCATAAATGCACAGGGTGATCACACACACACACTCGACCTCCACCTGCTCTCGACGATCAGGAACACCTACAAAAACCAGCGAGTATGTTGACCAGCCACCAACCAGCGTGGAATAAGGTTGTGTTTACTTGGTCTGAATCAGCAGTGGGGATCCTCGCGCCTTAGCTGGGGAACCTCAAGCAGGAGCTGGGAAGCAGCAAGCAGGAGCTGGGAAGCAGCAAGCAGGAGCTGGGGAGCCTCAAGCTAGAGATGGGGAGCCTCAGTCTGGAGCTGGGGAGCCTCAGTCTGGAGCTGGGGAGCCTAAAGCCGCAGAACTTCAAGCTGGGGATGAGGAGCATCAGGCTGGAGCTGGGAAAACTCAAGCCTGAACTGAGCAACCTCAAGCAGCAGCTGAGGAGCCTCAAGCCCAAGCTGGAGACCCCCAAGCTGCAGCTGAGGAGCCTCAAGCCCAAGCTGGAGAACCTCAAGCTGCAGCTGAGGAGCCTCAAGTCCGACATGGAGAACCTCAAGCTGCAGCTGAGGAGCCTCAAGTCCGACATGGAGAACCTCAAGCTGCAGCTGAGGGGCCTCAAGTCCGAGCTGGAGAACCTCAAGCTGCAGCTGGGGACTCAATGAAGCATTCGTGCTTGTGGAACTCTCCGCGAGAACTGAACTGCATATTGCCCTCTCTTGTGAAAGAAACAAACAGTAAAAAAAAAAAAACCGGAAGTAAGATCAATTGATCTGGGTCAGATGGCTCAGTGTTGTGTGCCAAGAGCAATGACAGTAACACTGTTGCCAACAACTACCATGATGACACTCCAGATCTGAAGACTAAAAGGTGAGAGGAGGAAAGAATAATAATAATAATAATAATAATAATAATAATAATAATAATAATAATAATAATAATAACAATATCATCATTGATGATAATGAAAATGATAATAATAGTCAGCCACCCGTACCTCATCAACATGTAAAACGAGACCGTTGCTATCAAGCAAGAATACGCTCAAAATAATCCATCCAATGGAGGACCTCATTTTCAAGAATCTTCGAAGATATCTGCCGATACTGCCCGCAGGTATTATCAGGATGTCGGTATATCATTCCTTTCCAGTGTAGGAGAAAAGTAGGATTGACGGCGAGGCCTGACTGCACCACCTTGCAGTGCCGTGAGGTGTGATAAAGTGAACACATTCTAGAGCCTTCCTCGACGGGCGGATGAAATGCATCAAGGGTGACGAAAAGACTACACAAGACATGTAGTGATGTCTTAACGCACAAATTAAGGTACCACTCATATGATCCGCTTACTTCCGAGGGAAAAAAAAAAAAAAAAATATATATTGGTTCTCAGTGAATGTAGGTTTGCGGCAGGGTGTGTGATGTCTCCATGGTTGTTTAATTTGTTTATGGATGGGGTTGTTAGGGAGGTGAATGCAAGAGTTTTGGAAAAAGGGGCAAGTATGAAGTCTGTTGGGGATGAAAGAGCTTGGGAAGTGAGTCAGTTGTTGTTCACTGATGATACAGCGCTGGTGGCTGATTCATGTGAGAAACTGCAGAAGCTGGTGACTGAGTTTGGTAAAGTGTGTGAAAGAAGAAAGTTAAGAGTAAATGTGAATAAGAGCAAGGTTATTAGGTACAGTAGGGTTAAGGGTCAAGTCAATTGGGAAGTAAGTTTGAATGGAGAAAAACTGGAGGAAGTAAAGTGTTTTAGATATCTGGGAGTGGATCTGGCAGCGGATGGAACCATGGAAGCGGAAGTGGATCATAGGGTGGGGGAGGGGGCGAAAATCCTGGGAGCCTTGAAGAATGTGTGGAAGTCGAGAACATTATCTCGGAAAGCAAAAATGGGTATGTTTGAAGGAATAGTGGTTCCAACAATGTTGTATGGTTGCGAGGCGTGGGCTATGGATAGAGTTGTGCGCAGGAGGGTGGATGTGCTGGAAATGAGATGTTTGAGGACAATGTGTGGTGTAAGGTGGTTTGATCGAGTAAGTAATGTAAGGGTAAGAGAGATGTGTGGAAATAAAAAGAGCGTGGTTGAGAGAGCAGAAGATTGTGTTTTTAAATAGTTTGGGCACATGGAGAGAATGAGTGAGGAAAGATTGACCAAGAGGATATATGTGTCGGAGGTAGAGGAAACGAGGAGAAATGGGAGACCAAATTGGACGTGGAAAGATGGAGTGAAAAAGATTTTGTGTGATCGGGGCCTGAACATGCAGGAGGGTGAAAGGAGGGCAAGGAATAGAGTGAATTGGATCGATGTGGTATACCGGGGTTGACGTGCTGTCAGTGGATTGAATCAGGGCATGTGAAGCGTCTGGGGTAAACCATGGAAAGCTGTGTAGGTATGTATATTTGCGTGTGTGGACGAGTATGTATATACATGTGTATGGGGGTGGGTTGGGCCATTTCTTTCGTCTGTTTCCTTGCGCTACCTCGCAAACGCGGGAGACAGCGACAAAAAAAAAACAAAAAAAAAAAAAAAAAATATATATATATATATATATATATATATATATATATATATATATATATATATATATATTTATATATATATATATATATATATATATATATATATATATATATATATATATATATATATATATATGGATGGGGTTGTTAGGGAGGTAAATGCAAGAGTTTTGGAAAAAGGGGCAAGTATGAAGTCTGTTGGGGATGAGAGAGCTTGGGAAGTGAGTCAGTTGTTGTTCGCTGATGACACAGCGCTGGTGGCTGATTCATGTGAGAAACTGCAGAAGCTGGTGACTGAGTTTGGTAAAGTGTGTGGAAGAAGAAAGTTAAGAGTAAATGTGAATAAGAGCAAGGTTATTTGGTACAGTAGGGTTGAGGGTCAAGTCAATTGGGAGGTGAGTTTGAATGGAGAAAAACTGGAGGAAGTGAAGTGTTTTAGATATCTGGGAGTGGATCTGGCAAGCGGATGGAACCATGGAAGCGGAAGTGGATCATAGGGTGGGGGAGGAGGCGAAAATTCTGGGGGCCTTGAAGAATGTGTGGAAGTCGAGAACATTATCTCGGAAAGCAAAAATGGGTATGTTTGAAGGAATAGTGGTTCCAACAATGTTGTATGGTTGCGAGGCGTGGGCTATGGATAGAGTTGTGCGCAGGAGGATGGATGTGCTGGAAATGAGATGTTTGAGGACAATGTGTGGTGTGAGGTGGTTTGATCGAGTGAGTAACGTAAGGGTAAGAGAGATGTGTGGAAATAAAAAGAGCGTGGTTGAGAGAGCAGAAGAGGGTGTTTTGAAGTGGTTTGGGCACATGGAGAGAATGAGTGAGGAAAGATTGACCAAGAGGATATATGTGTCGGAGGTGGAGGGAACGAGGAGAAGAGGGAGACCAAATTGGAGGTGGAAAGATGGAGTGAAAAAGATTTTGTGTGATCGGGGCCTGAACATGCAGGAGGGTGAAAGGAGGGCAAGGAATAGAGTGAATTGGAGCGATGTGGTATACCGGGGTTGACGTGCTGTCAGTGGATTGAATCAAGGCATGTGAAGCGTCTGGGGTAAACCATGGAAAGCTGTGTAGGTATGTATATTTGCGTGTGTGGACGTATGTATATACATGTGTTGGGGCCATTTCTTTCGTGTGTTCTGTCTTTCACCGACTCGCAAAATTCGGAAATGTATTGACATTAACGTAGTAACTGCATGATTTAAATTTTCTTCATTGAATAAGAGTAAAAGATCAATATCGTAGTTTCCAGGTATTTATTCTTATGTTCAAATCCTGTTATCAAATAGATAAGAAAATAGACTGCAGATCGTTGAATATTATCATTACCAGTCAAATAGACAACAATAACATCGTCTCCATTTTGGGAACATAAAAAAAAAGATATAAATATTCATCAAACGCTGAACCGGTTCGTTAAGAAGGTGAGCCTCACGAATTATGATTCCAATTTTCACGGTTCCCTTAGGAATGACTGGCTCAAACAGAAGCCAGTAACGAGTTGAGGAAAATATCGCGCCTGCCAGTGAGAGGGAGGGCTCTGGCAACGGTGGTACAGGCCTGTTGCACGCCTCAAGGACCTTGAGTTCCCAAACTCTGATGTTATGAGGCTAAAGGTCTCTCTCTCTCTCAACGGCCACACTGTTCACCTGATTTGCCAACTGCTCTCCTAATTCTACATATTCTATATCCTCCTTCGACTATCGAAACTCCTGCCATGAGATTGTGGCATCCTCACCCGCCAACCGAGATCCTCTACCTCGGGGACTTCAACATTCACCACAGGGAATGGTTGAATTCCTCCCGTGCGGATGGTGGAGGGATCGAAGCCCTTACTTTCTCCATTCCCAACGATTTTGAGCAAATATCGGGGACGGAAAAACTTTCCTTCCTCTGGCTCCCATTCAGCTTTTATCACTGCCCGTAATCTCTCCAAGTACGTTATCAGTGAGGCAGAGCGTTCCTGTATTCAAAGAACCTCTCCTCTTCATCTACTGAAAGGTGTTTCTGGTCTCTAGCTAAGGGGATCTCTAACAACTTTTGTCGCTCTACCTTTCCTTCACTTTTCCGTTCTGATGGTACTATAGCTGTCTCTCTCTTTGGCTAACGTTTCTCCCCTAACTCCACCTTGAATGACTCATCATTCCTTCGCCCACTGACGAAGCATGTCATGCCACATGTATAGAAAATTTACATGTTAAATAAAATTGTATGAAGCGAGCCAGGTACCCTTTTATCGACCAACCCTGAGGATGGACGATCAATAGGGTTGACTGTGGACCGACTGCCCCAACAAGGATTCGAACATATACTATGCGTTCAACCTTGAGCGGCCCATGAATAGGTCATGGTCAGGAACGCCACCCGCTACATTACGGAAGTCTAATAACGATAACTAAAATGCAAGGTTGAAAATTCCTTGCATAAAAAAAATTTTTTTTGTAAAATTAACGAGATACCTTCGAGACCTTCTATGAACACATTATTCGTACAGAACTGTTTTAACATCCTGGTCTCATACTTCAAAACTACGAACCTCTTATCGAATACCGAACCACCTTCCTCCTTGTAAACGCGGTGAGTCAAGCAATCAAGGACCCTCGCGTTGCGCCTTTTCAATCTCCCAACTTTTCATTTCATACTTTTAGTCTTTGTCTAAGTAACTTCCTCCTTGTCCCTGTATTTTCCGTACGTTATCTCCCCCCCACCCCATCACCACCACCACCTAACTACCTTTTTTACCCCTCACAAAAACTACTCCCCCCCCCCCCCCCACCCTCCCATCTACGTCACTCAACACCCCTCTACCCCATTACGACATACACGACCTTGACGAAAACCAGACCCCCTTCTGCTGCACACCCTACCCTACCCACACCTGATCATTTTCCGCTGGACTTTCCTTCCCCGGTAGTAGCGTGTGTGGCTGGTCCCAGTTGGCTAGCACGAAGAAGGGGAAAGCCGTCACTACGTCGGCGACGTGGCGTCTCGTCGGGTGATCCGTGATGGGATAATACTGTCCTCCTGGTGATGGGTAACATGGCATCGTTTCACAGTAACGGGATGGTGGGTAGTCAGGCCTGCACTTCACCTGCCCTTGAGAACCTACAAATCAGGACTCTGAATCTCTTCTAGCGCTTCCAGGGATCGTTTTTTGTCGCTTTTTTTTTTCTCTCTCTCTTTCTTCTTCTTCCTCGGCTCTACGAGCGCACAGGCCAGTCTCATCGCCCTAAGCTATATAATCATTACGTAGTTTATCAAAGAGATAGTTAGTATGACGCCTATAATTTCATCCCACAGTACTAGTTCAACACTTCATCAAATGCTACGAGGTCTACCTATTAGAGATATGAGAAAAAAATGTGTACGTATGAACAAAAGTGATTACGTGCCAGGAAACACAGTTAAATACACCGTTGAACAAAACTATAAATATCCATTCAAAGAACAGAGCAACGGTAGATATTGCGCGTTTCTAGACATTACTAGCATAACTGGAGATATTGTGCATTAATAGGCATTACTAGTCTAACCGTAGATATTGTGCATTACTAAGCATTAGCATAACTACAGACATGGTGTATTGCTAGGGATTATTTGTATAACTGTAGATATTGTGAATTTCTAGGTATCATCAGCATAACTGTGGACATAGCGCATTACTTGGAGTTATTAGTATAACCGTAAACATAGTGCATTACTAGGCATTACTAGTGAAACCGTAAACAGTGTATTATTAGGCACTGCTAGTATAACTAGATATAGCGCACCATTAGGCATCACTGGTATAAATGTGGACGTAGTACCTTGCCATTACAAGCATACCTGTAGACATAACACGTTACATATATAACTGCAAACATAGTACGTTACTAGGTATTCTCTAAATAATCAATACAAGGGACGCTAGATCTGCGGTCACATGACATGTCAATCTAAACTAAGTAACAGGTAAATTGCATCTGAGATTACATCCATTTACTGGTAAACTAACGACGAAAATTAAATCACCAAAGACAGAAATTTTATATTCAATCATAGGTGTTTAATCAGACGAAGAAACCAAAAATAGAGAGTTTTAGACATCATTTCATGAAGTCTCACAGTTTATCCATATCATGTACACCTTGTACGTTAATAACACTGTAGAATTTCTTACCTATTAACGTAAAAGTATTCACTTGAGTCAGTCGAACACGCAGAATCTTCAAAGTGTTCTAAAGGATAGCTGCATAACTCAAGTTATCTCACACTCCGAAGCTGAACATCATTAACGACAGGTCTTAGAGCTAGCGAGACAGTGAAAGTATGAACAGTCTTACCCCTGGAAAGGTCAGGCACACACTGTCGTAACTCTGTGGGAGTTACACCCCATAGTTATCTTAGCCTCCACACAAGTCCAGAATTCGAAAAGATAATCGCCATCCACCTAAGATATATGATAATCTGAACCATAATTGATCATCTCTAGATTCCTATAACCCCCGAAAGGTTTTCCTCTTGAAAACCTATTCACAAGGTGATTATAATGTCTTCCTGAGGGGTATGCCATCATCCATAAGATCATATTACATAAAGACTGGGTTTTCCCAAGTCACAAGAAGATCATAGGTCACTCTGATGACGCGGGGCAAGAGGGAATACGAATGAATGAGTAAATGAAAAGGGAAATGAAAGATTCGTCATCACTCTTCCTGAAGGAGTTTGAATAGAAAGAATGAAAGCAGATGTCAGGGTTACAACTTCCCGCCGTATCCTATTTCGTAACGTCAGAGGCTCGAGATGCAGAACTGATCTCGTCTCTCAGAGGAGCTACTTTCACCTTACTCCAGCTCGGTATGACGACTCAATGTATCTATAGTCTAGTTTATCCATCAGTGCTAAAGTCCTACAGATGTAGACGTTCCAAGCGATGACGTTAAGTTAAATGGTCCCCCCACCAGCATTTGTTCTCAGATCCACGATAGCATGACAGGGGTAGAAGAATGCTCCTACTTCTATATAAGGAGGCATCGATACTCAAGTGGAATATTGACATATGTATGTAACTTCACCTAAGATCGTAGTGTGGGTATATCATGACATAACTTGACTCTTGTCAGTTTGAGGGAAATTAATGAGAGTTTTAGGAACACAGACCACTTAGCGATGAGGAAAAAGAATAACAAGTCAATTGGAAAGCTATAAAGATCATCTAACGTTACACTAACACACAGAAGTAACTAGACATTGAGGTAATTATTACCTGTTGTTAAGGTCATTCATCCTCTAAGTGTAATATATAATATCTTGACATCGTAACGGACAATAAACAGCAAAGTACATATAAAAACCGTATAGTCCAAATGAATCCTCTTGAATGTCATTGTGGTGTCCTAGTTATGATGTGTACATACTAAAGTACATGGCAACATGGATACTGAAAGTAGTATTGTAAGCAGTACAACGGTAAAAAAAAAAGGAAAAAAGAAAAAAGTCTATTTTCAACCACAGTACATATGGCTATAACGAATATACTATAACACTTCTTCACAGTGTAAGAGAAAAAAAACTATCATATAGACAACACTACAGCATCACAATATAGAACACATTATGATATTGTGATATGGAACAAGAGTGGTTGGGCTGCGGCAGACAGCAATGACAAAGTCAAAAAGTGATTATGAGAAAAGTGAACACAGTACGGAGAAAGACGCCAACTTGCAAAGCCGGTCTTTGACCTTACATTTCTGAGAAAGATGGCTACCATACCAGGGAAAGAGAACAAAAACAACACTGCCACTTAACCACTGGAGCAAGTCTTTACCGCCATGTTTCGTCTATACTCTTCCTTGTCCGTAAGACGATATATCATGTTCCAGTGTGTGGATTCAGGCTAAGGGTGGACCACCAGTCACTTCAATGGCCTTGCTTCCATCACGTGGATGAAGGTAAGCCGCTTGGCTCTTGCACTGCCATCGTCATACAAAGCGTCTGAACGATAACTTCTGACGACAACGAAGGAGCAAGGCTGTGAACGCCACCCCCACCCCACACACACACACACACACACAAGATAAGCAGTTCTGAGAAAGGTGGACACGTTACGGAGAAAGACGCCAACCTGCATAGCAGGTCTTCACCCTCGCATATCTGAGAGGGATGGAAGCGATCCTGCTAGCTACCGAAACAGGTCTTTACCGCCAGGTTTCTTCTGATTGCTTCCTTGTCTTGCAAGATGTGATGCAACGGTTACCAGTCTGCTGGGTGAGGCTGGAGTGGAGAAACACCGGCCACTTAAATAGCATTGCTTGCATCACGTGGATGAAGGCAACTTGCTTGGCGTTTGCACCTCCATCATCATGCAAATCGTCTGAACGATAACTTCTGACTTCGATGAGGGAGCAAGGTGGTGAACGAACCTGCCGTAGATCAAGTTTCCACCAACCTTGTAACTAACTAACCGCATATTCATGTTCAGAAAGAGGAACGCTCTGGCTTCCTGGTAGGTAACCCATGATATCATATTCATACTAAGAAAGTCATAGTCTTTTTTTTTTTTCATGGATCATGATGTATTCACGGACAAATCAAGGGCAGTAAGCATATATATATATATATATATATATATATATATATATATATATATATATATATATATATATATATATATATAGCCTCCCGCTCCCTCCCCTTTTAGTCGCCTTCTACGACACGCAGGGAATACGTGGGAAGTATGCTTTCTCCCCTATCCCCAGGGAACATATATATATATATATATATATATATATATATATATATATATATATATATATATATATATATATATACATATAAAATGTTCGAAAGTATGGAGCACTGACTATATGTATATACTTTTTTGATTATGTATTCCTAGGAACCCTTTTCTGGGGCTAATGCAGTTCAAACTCTGCGCTGCAGTCAGTATCAGGGAAGTGATGGGCTCCTTTGAAGTGAGAAGTTCTTCGACGCGATCGTACTCCTTTCATTCAATGACAATTATATAGCTTCGCCTAAGATGAATTTCCACTTCAGGTGTAATCACAAGCAGGCGGAGTTCGGTCACACCTACAGCGTCCATCACTGCCCACCATAAAGGACTTAACTGAACTAGGGACATGCAAAAACCACCCTAACACAAACATCCTACATTTTCTCCCAAACCATCAAGCTATGCAAGCAAGAGCACCAAATACACAAGCTCTCGCTTCACCATGTACTCTCCCTACTCCCCAGAACCTCATTCACACACTACACATTGTACAGACTCAACTCCAGTGGTATCAGAGAAAAGCACACTGAAGTGCTCAACCTTCTCCCAGAACATGACATGCACATAACCCTTATCTAAGGAATCCAACATGCGCACCAGTTTCTTCTTGCCCCCCTCATATGTTTACAAAGCTCTAAGACAGACGACATGCACAAGGAGTAGGACTCTTAATGAAATCACAAATCAGATCATAAACAATGACAACACTGTTGAAATACAATCTACGAGAACAGAATTACATAAACCTAATTACAACATAAGCAACACCGTCCACCTGCCCTTCTAAATCCCCTCCTCAGTGCAGAACCTGACCAACATACACAACCTATTTTTCTTCGGAGTTTTCAGTGCCCACCATCCCGCATGGTTTAACATCCACGTCCCTGTATCATGTCACCTTACATTTCAACATTATCTCCAACCAAGCCTGCAAGAACACATACCACAATGACACAGAAAGATATGCTACCCAAATTTCTTACCACAAGTTGCAGAACTCAGGAAAAAGTGTAAGTGATTTGGATGTACAAGAGGATGCGGCAGGAGGTCAAGAGGAAGGTGCTGAGGCTGAAGAAGAGGGAAAATAAGAGCTGGGGCGAGAGGGTATGAACAAACTTTAGAGGAGAATGAGAAAATGTTTTGGCAGAAGGTGAAGTGAGAGAACGAGAGAACAAATGGAGCATCAGTAAAGGAAGCAGAGGGGAAAATGATGACAGGGAAAGATGAGGTGAGGAAGAGACAGAGTGAGTCTTGTGAAGGACTACTGAATGTGTTACATGATAGGGTGGCAGATGCGTGGTTTTTGTGTGTAGAGGTATGTGAAGCGAGAGTCATGGCAAGTGGTTCGGAGAAAAGAGAAGAGGTGGTGAATGCCTTGCGTAAGATTAAGTGCGGCAAAGCGGCTGGATTGGATGGGATTGCTTGAATTTCTTGCGGAAGGGGTTGACTGTGTTGTTGACTGTTTACTGAAGGAAGTCACTGCATGTACGGCTTATGGTGAGATGCCTAAGGATTGACGGAATGAATGACTGTATTGTGCCATCGTATAGAAGCTAGTGGTACAAAAGTGTATGTTTCAATTAAGTTAAGTAAAAGTTTGTTCAGTATATCTGGTAAGTTATACAGGGAAAGTTGGGTAGTGAAAGTGGTGACTGAAAGGGTGGACATGCAGAGCATCAGATTTTTGAGGAAGACTGTGGCTTCAGAAACAGTAAAAAAGATATGTAGATCAGGGATTTGTACTGAAGAAATGAAGTGAGAAGTAGAGAAAGAGAAGAATTTGTAAGCGGCATTTTTGGGTGTGGAGAAAGCGTACGACAGGGTTGACAGGGATGCGGTGTGAAAGACTGTACAGATAAATGGTGTGAGAGGAAAGCAACATAAAGTAGAGTAGTTTTCATCATGAGGGTAAGGCATAAGTAAGGGTAGGCAGAGAAGAGGCTGGGCCGTTGCGAGTGAAGGTAGGTTAGCGGCAGGGGTGTGTGACGCCTCCGTGACTATTTAAACTGTTTGCGGAATGGATGGCCAGGGAAATGAATCCGTGAGTTCTGGTGAAAGGGATAGGTCTGTAGTCTGTCGGGGTGGAGGCGAGAAGCCTTGGGTCAGTTGCTGTTTGCGGACGACAAGGTTCTTATGGCAGATTCGAAATGAAAAACAGCATAAACTAGTTGATCAGTAGGGAGAGTGTATGAATGGAGAAAGTGGAGAGTTATTTTGGATAAATGTAAGATTGTTAAGTTCAGTAGGAGAAAAAGGCAAGTGTAACTTTAAAGGAAGAAAACCTCGGGAAGTGGATTATATTATACACCTGGGAGCGGACATGGCACTGGATCGAACCATGGGAGCTGAAATAAGCAAAAAAGGTGCGTGTGGGGGGGAAAGGGTCCTGGGTGCATTCAAGAGTGTGTGGAAAAGGGGGTTACTGTCTGTAAGGGCAAATATGAATGTTTGATGGTGTAGCAGTCCTGACAGTGTTGTATGGATGCATGGCGTGGACCCAGATGGAAAAGTATCTAAGAGAGTGAATACGTTGGAACGGAAATGTTTGAGGACAATATGTGGTGTAAGGGGAAATGACCGTTTAAGAAATGATAGGGTAATAGAAAGGTGTGGCAGTAAGAAGAGTATGTATGAAATAGCTGAAGAGGGTGTGCTGAAATGGTTTGGATGTATGGAAAGGATGAGAGAGAAGACTGACTAAGAGGTACACACGTCAGATGTACAGGGAACAACAGGAAGGAAGAGCCAAGAAGGAAGTAAAAGGATAGAGTAAAATATGCTTTGACTGTTCGATGCCTGAGCATGCAGGAGGATACGAGGCGCGCATGAGACATCGAATTGGAGCGGTGACATATAGGAGTTGACGTGCTGGCAATGGGCTGAGCAAAATGGCTATTGAACACCGAAGCGTACCTGCATATATAAGCATCTTCCATGTGACACCTTTCTACACAACGAGTGCATGGCGTTCCCTAGGTGATTCCGACCAATCGCCTGCCAATACGGGCCCTGTCGGTCACTCAGCGTCATCTACTACCATAGTTCTTACAAGGTCTTCTCTATGTCTCTCTCTTTCAACACAAACCCAGCAGCAGCCACGTACCTTCCAAATTCTGGAACCTCAACCACCTCCCATCTGCCAAGCTAGCAGCTAAGCTACAGGACCACAGCAACTCTTCTTCCCTTTTGCTGCAAAAGTCTGTGACTTGGGCACGCCGCCTTTCCTGTAGATGCACCACGAGAACCTGGCAGTATCGAACCATCTCCTACGTGTATCCCGCCACATTTTCTCCTCCAATGCAACAGAACTCTAGCCACGCCCTAAATCACTTCACATTACCCAATCCTGAAACACCAGCAGCATCTTGATCCAAAGCGACGATACTCTGTACAGACTCAATAAAACACAATGGTGTTACTTATGTTTCTTGGCCCCATCATCCCCTCCCCTGCTTTCAAAATGAGCCCCCCACCCCAGACCAGTTACATCCCACACCGGCCTCTCTACTCTTTGGTCCTTTTGACAGATCCAGGCAAAATTTTGTATCCTATCTACCAATCCAAAAGTTCCTGAACTCCACAACAACTGCCATGAACAATGTGGACACTCCTGACCTGACTTTACCTCCTTCCGCTCATTAATTTACCATCAGAGGACGTCCAGACAAGTTACGTCTACTAAACTACTGTCAAAGTGTTCATCACAAAAAGAAATATGGGAAGGAGTCATGTCGTTAAATCTTTTCCAATGTCTCTGCAAAGTCTTGCCTATATGACAGCGACCTGATTCTGTGATGACAGTCACAGCCAGCAGCAGACACCTGGTCCGCTTAAATCATGTCATTAACCAAGTTGACAAAGTGGTTCTGTTAACCTGATCTGTCCTAACATTACCATCAAGGTCTGAGCCAGGCACCCAGACTAGGTAGGCAGTCCCGATTTGCTGCAGGAAGTCTATCGTCCTCCAGGAACTCATAGTAAGACATGTTGGTTATGACCACTCAACTTGTCTCTTAAATACGGAAGCCACTTACAATCTGTCACGCTGTCAGCATTTCTCAGACCAGAGGCGTGCCCCTGGCTCCTTGAGCACGTTTTGGCTAAGTGACTCTGGGCTCCACGAGCCTGGACGAGTTATTGAGGAATCAAGGTAAGATTACGGTCATTATGATGGTAACCATGTGAAAAAGGGATAATAATTCGATAATGGTAGGGAACCACTGATCTAGACTCGCAGATTAATTTTCTTGATGGTAAAAACTAACAGACGTTAAAATTACATGGGAAAAAGCAGATATATATATTATACATGATGGGACTAGCTGGCGATTATCTTCAATATCCTACAGGGCAAAAAAAAAAAAAAAAAGAATAACAAGCATTTTGTTTCTCTATAATCAGGCAATTATGCTTATCATCCCAGGTGCATGAAGATCCACGTCTATTTCAAGAACATAAACGGAAAATATTTTTTTTTTCCCCCATTCCTGAAATACAAAGAAAACAATCTTGTCGGCTGGGTAGCGAGTGTTCATGTCGACAACAGGTCAGCGTCCCAGTTATAGATGATCACTGGTTCTCTACCTCTACCTCTGTACTCTGCTCACGACCGTGGCTACTGACCACACACAAGCAAGAAAGAAGGAAGTGGGAGACGACTGTAAAGTGCTATGTGGGAACACTTCCATACATTTACGAATGCAGAGGCTGACTTTGAATAGCTGCTCATTAGGACAGTAGATCTAGCTACCTAAAGTAAAAAGATCGTTATGTTTCATAACTGGAAATAAGAAACATAAAAAGGGATAGAACTCACTCTTCGCAACGTCATCCATGGTCAGAGTTCGAATACACAGTCCACAGCTGGCCAAGAGACTTGATCAAAGACGAAAAAAAAAAAACTAGGGACAAATACAGAAGAGCAAAAAAATTCATCCCTTCTCTCAAAAATACATATAAAAAATAATTATATATGTGAACACTAGCACCAAAAAGATCTACAAACGGTTTAGATATACTATGTTCGATATAACACTCGGTAACTTCTTCACAATAGACAGTCAACGACAAGATACAGTGGTATGAAACAAATGTATGATACAGGGTTGTGTGTAACGATCTTCCAACTGCGGATTTCCAGAACACTGAAATAAACTACCAAAGCGATATCGGACTCCACTTGCTTGTCGTGACGCCGCAAAGGAAAATTTACCTCAAGGAGGTTGTATTACCGGATTACAATCTTGTCGTACCTTTCACTACAAAAGAGTCATCTTTTCTCTACTACTGTTTGTAGAGCAGCCTCGGAACTGCAGAAGGGGTCCTTGAAGTTAAACAATAATAATTATTAATAATAATAATTATCATTATTATTATTATTATCAATGATGATAATACTAAAGTGCCAATACATTTTGTCAACGTCAGGACTATCAGTACATTCAAATCAAAGGTACGCAAATACTTCAGTAATAATGATCATCATAAAGAAAAACCTAATCAAGAAGGATTAACAGAAACCCTAATAATTATTTCTTTATGTATTTTCCCTGAGTATCCAAGTTCAGAGAAAATTACTCAATTTTCCCATTCTCCTTTTCCTATAAAATGTCCCTATCATTTTCTTCTCTCTACTTCATGGCACACAGCCTTCCTAGGTCTTATCCTGCCGACTGTTGTGCCGGAGGGTGGGTGGGAGAAGCAGCTTTACTATCCTATCTCAAACGGCATTAGTCACCTCGTACTATCACTGCTATCATGGAGCAAGTGTGCATTTTCAGCCAAATGGCTGCTGCATCCAATAAACCGTTATCTATTTCTTCATTTATCAATCTTATCCTTCCCTCTATTCATTCTGAGTAGGAGAAAGTCGCTGTATAATCTTACAATAATATCCTTATCTAAATATCATTCTCTTCTTAACCGTATTTCACCACATTACACGTTCAAGCTGGGATATAAAATAATTACTTAATAGCCATCTTGCGGGGTACGAATAACAACACAGACTCCCTGTACCTTGGCGGGACTAGACAATACCCCAGAAATTGTAACCTGAAAACTGCCCATAACCTTCTAGGTCAAATATAACGTGGAATCCCTTGAAACCTCACAAACCGTTCAGTATCTTGCCTAAACCTACATGAAATTCGACCAACAGCAAAACTGATGAATAAGTAAATATGGTACTTACCTCCCACCGGCTGGGAGATGTAGGACGCTGACAACCATCAGTCCCAAATGACGAGGCTTTCAGCTAATAAATCACTTTTATAAAGTTTCTGAGTAATCACTTTCAGTTAACTAATCACTTTTATCAAATTTTCAACTAATCACACGATATTCTGGTACTGTAAATTTGCACATTCACCAGCCACCACAACTTTCCGCAACGGTTTTATTACAACAATGCCAACCGGAAGCAATGCGCCCAGACTCGGATGGTGATTGGCTGAAAGTAACATGTCCGAATAACATTGTTAAATTTCAAATAATTACTAGATAATGAGAATCAAAATTTGTTCAGTAACTCAAATTCCTCCTTTAGATATATCTTATGCCAATTTATAATACTAATAAGTAAAAATATTATGAAATAATGTATTGACAAGTCTAAATTATATACCAGCAGTCGCCCAAGTCATGGACACAAGCTTGTTTTCGGATGCAAGCTATTTCATATGTAACTTTTCGCATATTTTAACGTAAATTGGGACAAATCGCACTAGACATAAGAAGTAACATGAAATCATCAACTTTTTGTGAAGACTAGAATCTACTCAAAACATGGAACTAATAAAACTTTTTGTGAAACGTTACAGGGAGATAAAAAAAAATCAGTCGCCTGGCGGGAACATTAGGGATAATGTTCCATATTCTTCTGATACAAAACTTGAACTGAAAGGGATAAGGTGAACTAACAAGATCAGGTACTGCTAACAAGATTGGGCACTTCTAACAACATCAGGCACTGCTAACAAGATCGGGCACTACTCTCCAGTGGGGCAACACTTAAGAGATCGAACACTACTGATACGATCGGACATTGCTGACAAGGTCGGATACTGCTTACAGATCGGGCACTGCTAACAGGATCGGGCCCTAGTATCACGATCAGGCACAACTTACATATCAGACTCTACTAACAAGATCTGCCACTGCTAACAGTATAGGGTACTACTTACAGTTGGGCACTTCTAACAAGATCAGGCACTGCTTACAAGATCAGACACTATTAACGATATCTAGGAACGAAATGGGACTTCATATATAACAATTCTGTGTTGTATTACACCTTGCGACGTCAAACGGTCTTATAGCCCGTCGAACTGTAAACACTCCTAAAGAATAAGACGCACACACATCAAAAGCACTGGCATGGTACAGGCTGTGTTAGATTTCAGGTGAAAAAATCAGTCTGTTCATGCTCCTACTCTTCCATTAGATTACAGGGGTTCTAAGCCTGCGCTACACTCAGCAGCAGGAACTGGATGAACTCTTTTGAAGCGAGAAGTCTTGTTTAACGAGACAATAATGCACTACGTGTGTCAGATCATACCCGTAACCATCTGGTCCCAACAAAATCGAAAAAAAAGTATTCAACAAAAAGCAGACATTATCATACAGATACACAAAGAAACACACATCACATATACCAAAACATACACAAACACATAAACATACAGAGCCTCATACACGCCAACCTAAACACATTGAAAGTCTTTCAAATCACACAATACAATATTACAAGCCTCCTTTGATATCACTAACAACAGACTTCAACATATATATGCACAACATAATCCAAGCTGTTCATCTTCCCTTCGGGAGCAGTCGATAGGCTGCAGGAGGGGAGGGAGACAGGTGAAGACATGGTAAATACAGACAAGGTTAAGGACTGGGGCAACACTAGTGTAAAACATTCTCCCCGTAAAACACACACACACACACACACACACACACACACACACACACACACACACAGAAGTCACAAATGTGCCCACACACGTAACAGAATGCTCACATATTTCAAAATAAAAGTATCCATCACCAAGGTGGACCCCAAGCGACACTAAACATCGGAGTGTACATCCCACAGACTTACTAACTTGGTAACGTGTCCTGCCAAGACAGTATGATCTGCCTCCACAAAGATCATCCACTCATTGATTTCTTTCTTCTTCTTTCCCCTGTGGAGAAAGCGAGAAACATATATAAACATATATGAATATTTTACGATACAAACTGCAGGATTTTTGGAATGAAAGTAGCATTTTTTTCCTTACACACTGACTCAAACTTTGAAAATCTTGGAGTGTGGGAATTCAGCAATGAAGCTACCTTTGGACAGTCACTTTGAAGAGCAACATTTTCTTTTGGTGAGCATCGTAAATCTAAACCAGCCATTTAAAGTTAACCCTCATGCAGGACTTATATACCTCTATAGTGAACATGATAGTCGGTGGTAAGGACGCGGAGAAATACAGCTTTCTTTTGTAAATTTGTTTCTTTCTTCATGTTTTATCTTTCCAAGACTCAGTATCCTAACACTGGTTTAACAAAGATACGTTTGAACTCATCGATACCGATCACTTCAGACAGATCTTCACTAAAGCAGGTTCGTTGACCAGACTCGTTAAGTGTCAGATTTAAGGCCAGGATATAGTGAAGAGGATGAAGAGAAAATGTCAAAAAATCGTATCATGATGAAATATATAACAAGTTATGATAAAAAATGACAAAGATTGTACAAAGGATAAAAAAAATTACGGGATTAAAAAGTGCAGAAATACACTACCGAAAAATATGACTTACATTTGGCTCTCCAGAGAATAAGGATATCCAACTTGGAGGTTAAAACCGTAGCCACACAATCACATTCATTGCAGGAATGAATTTCCGTCAGTTTATTACCATCAATGTATTAACTTGCCATGTGATTCCAATTAGTCTTTGCTAACTCTGTTAATGAAGATTCAGAATCCCTGGTCCAAGAGAACTTCTCAGACTGGCTGGTCATCGGGTATGGAACCTATGCTGCTTTCGAGCGGTGAACCGTGAATGTAAACAAACGTTTTCATATCAGCATTCATTATGTAAATTACTGTGTTAAAAGAAAATAGTCATTGTACTTTATGTATGATAGCGTCATTTAAGTTTCTCATATATCAGTAATTATTTAACAAATGTCTTTGGTTTAATTAGATACTAATTACTCTTGTGGCTATATGTGCCAACTCACCCAGAAATAACGAGCAAGCTTATCTTGACAAAATTGTGATAGATATTGTTGTGTTTTCACGAAATATTGGCGGAAAACGCAATGTCGCAAAAAAAATGAAATGTGCTTTGTGACCGCACCGTAACGTACATATTAATGGCCCATGATACCTTGAACCTTCCCCTGTAAGCCTCTAACAGAAATACACCGAGAACAAAACTAATCATTGTTGATCCGTCGTCTGGGACAGTAACCTGACATAGTATAGTAAAACTAACCCATAAATAAACTTCGTAAGTTTTTGGTAAGCGTGGGTGCGTACTTGTGGAATTTTGTTGTGGATATTTCTGAAATCTTATGCCTTTGTTAAGAGCGTTTAGCACCTGCCCCACCCGCCGGAATTACTGTGGGAATACGCTGGTAAGAATGTTTGCTGGGCAAGCCTTTGTAAGTTTCACACTTGTTATCCTTGACGATAATTTATTGTCTTGACTCTGGTATCTAAAGCACTCCACTTCCGCCTAGTGCTCCCCATTCGTACTCGCTCACAAACCAGCCAACCTTGTCCCCTGCTTAACCTCATTATCTTACTTATATCCACATTGACTCTCAACTTCCTCCTCTCACTCTGATCCCAATTCGGACACCAGTTTTATCACAAGTCTGTCATTACTTGGAGTGTTCTTAATCAACATTTTCTTTACAGTTCTCTCATAAGAGGAAGCTGATTTTTTTCATCAAGTAGCTCAATCAGTGGAATGATAGGTTCAAAAGGTTTGTGATAGGGTAAACACAATATTACTGGAAGACCTCCTATCATGGGTCACATTATCATAACGAGTCTTTGTAGCTGTGGCCTTATATTTGTCCAGTACTTGGGCAAATGTAAGACCAAGGCTAGAAAAACTTATTATCATGATAATGTGACACATGGTAGACCTTCCAGAGGTGGAGGGAACGAGAAGTGGGAGACCAAATTGGAGGTGGAAGGATGGAGTGAAAAAGATTTTGAGCCATCGAGGCCTGAACATGCAGGAGTGTGAAAGGCGTGCAAGGAATAGAGTGAATTGGAACGATGTGGTATACAGGGGTGGACGTGCTGTCAATAGATTGAACCGGGGCATGTGAAGCGTCTGTGGTAAACCATGGGAAGTTTTGTGGGGCCTGGATGTGGAAAGTTAGCTGTGGTTTCGGTGCATTACACATGACAGCTTGAGACTGTGAGAACGAAAGTGGCCTTTTGTCTTTTCCTAGCACTACCTCGCTGGAGGGAGGGGGGAGGATGCTATTTCATGTGTGGCGGGTGGCGACAGGAATGAATAAGGCAGCAAGTATGATTATGTACATGTGTATATATGTATATGTCTGTGTATGTATATGTATATATATGTTGAAATGTATAGGTATGTATATGTGCGTGTGTGGGCGTGTATGTATATACATGTGTATGTGGGTGGGTTGAGCCATTCTTTCGTCTGTTTCTTTGCGCTACCTCGCTAACGCGGGAAACATCGACAAAGTATGATAAGAAAAAGAAAAATATTTCATATATATATATATATATATATATATATATATATATATATATATATATATATATATATATTCCTATGCGTCCACGGGGAAAATGAAACACGACAAGTTCCCAAGTGCACTTTCATGTAATAATCACATCAGGGAGATACAAGAAAGAAATATACAGTCAGTTGATATACAACGAAGAGACCTAGCTAGAACGACATTTGGTAAACAAGTGATTCTCCAAGACAGACAACAAGCGTATCATAAACTTACACACACACACACATATATATATATATATATATATAAGAAGGAACAGAGAAGGGGGCCAAGTGAGGTCATTCCCTCTAAGCTCACTCCTCTGTTCTTAACGCTACCTTGCTAATGCGGGAAATGGCAAATAAGTATGAAAAAAAGAAAAAAGAAATATATATATATATATATATATATATATATATATATATATATATATATATATATATATATATATATATATATATATATATATATATATATATATATATATATATATATATATATATATATATATATATATGGATATGATGTATCCCATCGACAAACATATACAAATTAGCTACGTGTTTCGGCTACAGCGAGCATTTTTTGTGATTTCATCTATATTCTTTTTTTTCTTTTTTTTTTTAATCATATAGCTTGAATCTCTGGTCAGTTACAGAAGAATGAAGCTGTTAGAACTTTTTGTTCGCTATATTACACGGCGCAGCTGGTGGGGTGTGTGTATATTTAGTTGCACCTGTACCTTCTTGTTTGTCAGAATCATTCGTTTTGAAGTGGACGCTGGAATTTTAGGTGGGCGAGAATTCAGGTGTGGGAAAGGAAAAGAGATTTGCAATTACACAGAGACTAAACATACGACACTAAGGGTTAAGACAGCTGGATGGAAAAACTAAGCAAGACAGACAGAAAGATTGACCACCTTCATCTCTGATCTTAGCTCTGAACGAAAAAAAAACAACATGGTTGCTTATGCTTTTTTTCATGAGATTTTACGCCTCATTTAATGAGATAGCTTTACTGATAATCGTCACAGTCCCCTACACCACCATCACACCTGCTTTTCAATCCACTTATTTATTTACGGCCCGTTACGGGCTTATTCAGGTACGATGGTCTTGGACGGGGTCTTTAGCACGAGATGGTCAGGGGGCTTGGTTTTACCTGCGTCTCCAAACACGTTTCTCCCTCATACACAGCTGGATTGTGGTGATCGGCTTAGGGACGGAGTGCGTGTCATGACCTAGAGCTAGCACGATCACATTCCGTCACAGCTAATACCTTAAGCTTACCAACACCTGCCTATCTCCACCCACCACCTGCTAAACATTACCTGCTCGTCTTCTTTCACTCACAGCTACTGCTACACCGTATCACCAGCTGCTTACCAACACGACTTCGTTAACTCCCTCACCTGTTCCCTACCATCGACAACCCAGCACTTGCACGTCTCCCCGCTACCGTCTGCTACACTGTCACCCACAGAAGCACCACTGCTACATAATAGCATTACCTGTCTGCAGTTACACGTCACTGAACACCACAACATCATGCACACTCAACGAAACTTACCCAACTTATTTACTTTCCCAAGACCATCATGGCTAATACGGTCTGCTCGCCACCACTCGCTTTAGACCAAGCTATCTAACACGACCTCCTGTCACACAAGACAGTCTACCCAGCAGCAGGACTTGACCAGCAGCACTTCCCTAGTTAACACCTAAGCTTACATAACACCAGTCTGTGCAGTGACGCCACCTGTCAAACATTACCACCTTCCTGTTACTGCCTGACTCTCACTCCACCATTACCTGCTACAGACGATCACCAGGCTATCGCCATCACACAACTAATGCCAATACTAGTCATAAAACACCACCGCCTTAGGTAAGTAGCACCACTATTTCCACAAGAAAACTATATGTCCAACACCACCTAACCAACCCTTTCCCACCAGGCACTACCAGTTTTTCCGGACCCTCACGTGATAAAAAAAAAAATCTCCAACACTGTTATTTACTAAATACTTCTGCTACTTCACAGACGGTACCAGCTGAGCCACACCGCCACTTCCTCACTAACGTCACTTGTAAACCACCATCCCTGTAAATTATCACACTTGTACCAACCAAAATCAATGCCTGTCACTCTACCATTTGCCCGGTGCTGCCACCTGCTGCCCAGCACGGCCACCTGTCAACCCACAGCCTTTCTTACGTGAAGTTTAAGATGATAAGGGATCTGGAAAATATTCAACTGTACATCAGTTTCGCTACGTAACTCGAGGAAACATATGTATTGATTTGTAATGATTAAATTTTAACTGCAAAGCAAAATTGTAGATGAAGTAAAAAAACTAACTTACAAAAAGAAAATAGCTGTCTTCGACATGACCTCGTAAGAAGAGATGAACAAAAGGGGAAATTATTACATCATTCAGGTTTGAGTCGATTTGAGTGTCGTTATTGAGCTATTCTGTAAAACAGAAAGGAACCCATCAAACAAGAACACAACAGGATCTTTGCAATTGAAGTGGGGAAAAAAAAATACCGTACCTTCTGTCTCGTCCACACAAGCAAGATTTGAAGTTATTTAATAGAAAAGATCATTGGGTATTTGTATGCCACACATGAGACTGAGATTTGTAACGCTTAAGAGAATGAAAATGTATCTAATTTTGAAATGTAGATGAAATTGGAAGTTATTGCTAGCACTCTCCTTGATGCTACACGAAGTCTGCCGATTTGCCTAAAACAATGATCTGTAGAATTTCCCATACGTTTGGAATAAAAACTTACTGAATATTTGATGCAATATATATATATATATATATATATATATATATATATATATATATATATATATATATACAGAACATTCACCACCTTTGGAACACGGATAATCTCTGTAGATTAGCCAGGACTCGAGCGAAATACGATAATGTACTGGGACAACGAAAAACACCATACTTATTCTCATGTGGTTTTCCCGCCAACACATCGGTGTAGAAGATCAAAGAGGTAACCTCTAACAGCTGGTTAAAGTCACCGATTTATGTTTCTACGGTGCAGGTTATTCAACCACAAAATGATACACACTTTCGTAAAAACAGCAGGGCTGGGCCTGCATGTGATCCTTTGCTACAGACGTTGATTCTAGGTAACGACAAAATTTATTATCATCCAACTCCTTACTGCCCCTGAAACCCGGGAAAAATGGGGAATCCTAACACTCTTCATTACTTGCGTTTGCTGTGGCCTAGCATCATAAGTAGATCATCATTACGTTATCAGCAACTGACTGAAGAAATCTAACATTTCGAAAATTTCGGACTCTACACTCCGCAGGTTGTACCCATAGATGAAAAAGGGCACATTACGAATTCATGTTAGGTCTGTTATGCGGACTCACTGTCATGTATAAACTTGATGGGAGAGAATGCTCAGGGTATATATATATATATATATATATATATATATATATATATATATATATATATATATATATATATATATATATATATATATATATATATATATATATATATATATATATGGATTCAATGCACAATATCTCGTAACATTATTAGAATATTGATGTCATTAAAGTTTAAAATGCATATTCCAACACGGGTGTTAAATCCATGGTATATAAATGCATTTGAAACACGAGTTACTAATGTATTTGAACTCGATCTACCATTAAATCAAGTGAGATTTAGATACCTGATACAGTCAGAGGGCACATGTACTTCTACACTGCTTTAATACATGAATAGGTACTACTTGACCTCAAGGCACAAAAATCAGGAGAAATATGAAGTTATAAAATCGAGTCATTCCAATCACCATTGCCATTGAGAAAAATGAATACTTGTATTATCAAAGTGACCAATTAATGGGGCATTCATCAACGAATCTACAAATATAACTTTCTAAAGAAAAAAAATTGTGATGTATTAAATTTTTAACAAGAGGGGCGTTCCAAGTGTTGTCTGCAAAAACTAAAAGGGAGAAGTAAGAGTAAGGATCAGCAGGCACCATCTCGCACTTGTTTATCCTACCTCATTCTCTCCCTCGTCCACACATCAGTATAGTCCAAATATTCTCCCAAGTGGGACTGAATACATTTTCTCTTTTACCACAATGGCAGATCATCCATAAGTGCAGTGCGTTGCAGACAAGAGAAACTACCTATACAGATATGGTGTAGAGATGAATACACATGGCTATTCTAATCCCAGATTTTTTTTCTTTTTTATTGATGTTTTTTTGATAAAGTGATGTACACAAGATAAGTTAAAGTTGCAATGATGTCTAGTGAAGAGCAGTGCGACATTTCAGATGTCAAATACCTTAAAAGTCTGATGAAGTTACAAGGGAATTGTAGGATCTTCGCCGGGAGAAAAATTGGTCACGCCGATATTACGTAAGGAGAATTTCAGGAAGTGGAGAAGAGTTGAGAAATCTGCAAATCATACGGCAGAAAGAGGGAGTGAGGAAGGTGGATAGTCACGCAAGATGAAAACAGAAAGAAAATGGACTCACAGACCCACCGATTCAGAAATATCTTGAAGAAGACGACACAGGAGTTCGGAGTCACACTAGGGAGAAGAAAAACAACAACAGCTGAATATTATATCAGCTCCAAAGCTAGATGGACCTCGGCAAACCTTCGCCTGACTGCTCTCCAAACAGGTTTATTTCTCTTCACCTTGGCCACAGCTCAACGCCACCCGCCCCATTGAACCACTTGATTAATTGCTGTTCATGATTAAGGCCTTGTAAAACAAGCATAAATCTATCCTTATCACACAGGAAGTGCCAGAGGTTGGGAAATATCCATTGCACTTGACGTGCCACCCAACTGCAGGCGACTGGAGTGGAATGGCCCCAGCCATGAATAGGCAGGTAGAAATCTGCACAGTGTACATACATATGGTAATCAGCGAGTATATTTAACGCCGCTAATATCTTCACCACTTACCTTACTTGATCAGTGCTGTCACCTATCCTGAACCCTCACCACCTCCAACACACTCTCAACACCACTGCCACCACCTGCCCAACACCACCACTACCATCTTTCTAACACCACCAACACCATCTGCCCAACACCACCACTGTCTAATAACACCACTACCACCTGCCCAACACCAACACCCCACCTGCCCAACACTGCCACTACCATCTGTCTAACACCACCATAACCACCTGCCCAATACCACCACCACCACCACCACCACCTGCCCAACACCACCATTACCTACTCAACACCACCATTACCTGCCCAACAACACTACCACCTGCCCAACATCACCACCACCTGCCCAATACTACAGCCACCCATTTATAACCATCACCATCTGCCGAACACCGAAAGCACTTGCTCAATACGAGTTGTCTTCATGCAGTCACATGAATAATTTCCGCAGGTATCTTTCTGTAACAGACCTTTTATGTATATTGTGAAAAATCACCGTAGATTTCGATATCCTTTGAATCAAGTAAGTGACGTATGATAACAATAAGAACTGGAGGGAAGGAAGACTACTTTCGCATCTCCTTCGTGTCGTAGACGGAGACTATAGGGGCCGAGAACGTGGAGGCAAAACCCTCCCTTCCTTCTGTTTCAGTTTCTTAAAGCAGGAAAAGAAGAGGCCAAGCGAGAGTGCTTTATTATTATCCTTGAATGCTCAGCCTAGGGTGTCTGAATGCGTGTGGATGTAACTACACATTTACTCTCAACATCCTTCTTTCACACACTCTCCCAAACTCAGTTACTAACTTGTGCAGTTTCTCACTCGATTTTGTCACTAGCGCATTGTCATCAGCAAGCAACAACTGACTCTTTTTCCTCCCACTCGGTATGTTCACATCTTCCACAAGGCATTTCTGTCAACCCTTTCATGTGCTTTTTTCCATATGCATAAATGCGAAGTACATATCGTGTTTTTCCAAATATTTCTCATACCCATTTTTTTAGAGCAAACTCCATCCACATATCCTTTTACCACTCCTGAAGCCACATGTTTCCTCCCTACTCTGATGTTCTGTGCTTGCCACCATCCTTTCCAGCACCACTCTTCCATTCAAGTTACCAGGTACACTCAACACACCTCTTTTTTCTCTTTCGCAAGCAAATCTATTTCGTCATTCTATTATTTTCTCCTTGAGGACAAATGTTCCTACCTCTAATAAACTACCTATTCAACCTAAATTCAACTTGGAATTCTAACGTAAAATTGCATAAAATGACCGGCATTCTTTCTTCCGTCATCCCAACGCTCAGGTCAGGTACCCATTTTATCGACCTCTTCGTAGACGATGATGAACAGTTGGGTTAACTGTGGACCTGCTGCCACGACCAGAATTCGAGCTAATGCGCACTCGACCCTGGCCGGTCTTCATAAGGAAAATTAATCGTTGCACCATCAGTCTTTTATCTGAAAATAGAAGTCGAGAACCAAGATCATATGGTTAACTATTATGAGAAACAAGTGATCACTGATCTACAGTATCAGGTTATAATACGATCAGCTTTGTGACAGAACAGTAGTTAAAGAACACAGACACGTATCAGAAGCGAAGTGACGGCAGATATGGCGTCCGTGCTCAGCGGGTAAGACGTCCGTCAGAATATGGTGGCCTTGGCTGCGGGAGCGGTCATTAATCACGTAGAAAACTGAGAAAATCAATTAGATTTAGTGTTTTAAAATACAGAAGTTGTAATCAAGTGTTGCTGAAAAATGTATTGCGCCAGTCCCATTTGATTGTTTTAAAAGAAAAGTGAGAACTTAATAGTATGAGCGTTGAGAATTCATTTTGTGATTGTGCAGGAAGTAATCGGTAATAAGAGAGATGACCCTTTAAGTTGATCTCACAACCTTGTTCTACGTGTATGATTTGCACATTGGAGAAAGCTGAACTGAAACGCACAACGCCTTATTACAGGAACTTTGTTATGAAGGACAAGGTTACAGATCTGTCGCGATGCCGGATTGCAATTGGAAATTTCGCTCCTGAAAAATCTATTCCCATGAAAGGTACATGAGTGTAGGTAAATGATAATGGAGTGAGGGACAGTGGAGGATCATTAGATTATTCAAAACGTTTTATTAGGGCGGACTCGAAGTACGGGAAGATAACTATAAGGGACTTTGTTATACATAAAACTCATACCAAACAAAGACGCATTTCTTTTTTTTTTTTAACGAGAAACAAATGATCGGTGAAGACTTACATTGCATATCTCTACAAACTGCTGGTCATGACAGCACAACTGTAGTCTTTTGGTCTTTTCTCTATCGTTCGTGTCAGCTGTTGGGCACCACTGACGTCAGCTTGGACGTGGAAACGACATCATATATTTATTTCACTTTATTTATCTTTTTTTGAGACGACACGGGCAAATGAATCCCCTAATAAAGGCCATATATATATATATATATATATATATATATATATATATATATATATATATATATATATATATATATATCTCATCTAGGTACCCAGTTTATCGGCCAATTCTCATGGGACGAAGAACAACTGAGTTGACTGTGGATCGACTGTCGTAACCAGGATTCGAACCTTTGTGCTCGACCGTGGGCGGCCAGTGAATGCCTCATGATCAGAGACGGTAACCGTTATAACACAGTATTTGTAACAAAGCCATTTCCATACACAATTGTGATGACTAAAACACTACTCTAATGAAATAAAGACAACTACTGTCTTATGTGAAACGATAATATTTCCGCGCACACGTATCTTTTCGGGCCATACTTCGAGATTATTCTCGGACAAACTAGGGGAGCTTGTGGGAACGTTTCCTCTGCTACTTTGCCCAACAGACCCTTTCCCAAGTCACTGTGTCGTTGTTATTCATAAAGTTGTATTAGCTTATCCTATCTAGGATAATGCCTATATCATTCAAGTTTGCATTTCTAAGATTTGAGATTTTTTCACAACGGTCATCTTGTCCAACATCAAGAGCAGTATCCTTCAGTGGATGTTACATTAAATGTAACTTTTTGGTGATTTGACGTACTAAGCCTTTCTACAACCTCACATTACTAATAAATTCCTATTTCACAGTTAGAGGTAAGTCATTTACATTAATACAGTATGTAGGTTTCCCAGTGTTTTATATTACAGAATCATTAACATCAAGCAAGTTTGTACCTTGATGCAGTTACGTATGAAGTTCTCATCCATTCATGTCTTTAGCTGTGGAATAAGTTGTTTATGTTGGTGTTATCCATAGTGTAATGCTCCGTTTCCGTGCTGTGGTATTTGGCCACTGATACAGAATTTTGAGGTATCTCGCTGGTCTAAGGTTCCTCGATTACAATTTAACGGTTATCCTCCGTTCGTTGATGGATCGGCTAAGTAAATTAGCACCCCTGTCTACAAAATGTTAATGTAATTGGCAGAACTAATGATTCCAGTTCATGGAACCACATGTTTAAACTACTATGAGTAAATCAATCACTGTACACCATCGCCAGCCTTCTGTTTAAAAAGCGTTAAGTCAGGATTATTTCTTTTTTGTTCCTAGGGTTGCTCATGGAGTTTATTATTATGTCTCAATCCAGATTTGGTATGGCTCCAATTGCTGCCATCATACATTAGTAAAAGTGAGCAATACGAAGCCCTGCTGAGACTAGAGCGTTCTAAATCTCGAGCCAGATCATCGTATTCTTGCAAAAAAGATAAAGTTCACTGGAAAACAGTTAGGGTTAGTGACAGGAACTCGTGCAAATTCTCGTCTTTGTGTGCGAAAAAGATGATTTGTATTAAGATGTAAAAACATCCAGGGGAAAAATGTTATCGCTGCCCAGCAAGTTGTAGGTCTATCATCCAACTGTGAAACCCAGTTGACTTGGCTTTAGACAACTCTGCAGTGAACTAGCAACGATGATTATGTCTTGTTATGGCCCGGCATGAATGTCTTGTGTATGGAATACTAAACGTCTCGAATGTATCCATAATGTACATACCAATCCCTCCTGAGGACCAGTGACAGTATCCTGACAAGTAATTACGTTTACGATGTATGTCAAGAGTTGCTCGTCACGAACACAAAGACAGTTGCTCAACTGGCTTTCTCTTCTTCCACCTACACCTTGTTTTGTACCTGGAAAGTATTGTTCTACTGTCTTTATCAAGGAATGAGAGAGGTGATCATTTTCCAATTAGGTTTCTTCTTGTCGTAAAGATTTCTGCTGTGATACCTAATATGTACTCACATCACCAAAGGAACTGAGGCCAGGCGGGCCGAATATCGTCAGTGGCGGAGGTCGATACACCAACGCAGCCACCACCTGACTACATTACCCTACGACCAACCACACATTCAAAGCATCAGGTTAATGAGACGATGTCATGTAAGATATGACTAAAGTTTCACGATATTTATGTAATGTGAACAAACATAGGAATATGGAATGCTACCTCAGAAAGATCACCTTTGACTTTTATTCGTATCGACTACATAGCACTGCACTCATAGTGATTTATGAAAGAAGTTAGATATTTAGCACCAGTAATTCCTTCTTGTTTTTGAATGATCTTTACCAGCCAATGTAGACTTGAAAGATCAGATCCAGCTGCTGGTCAAAGCTTAGGCTGTGGCCTGATTGTTCTTCCCCTGCAAGCATAAACTTCTTCCGTGTAGTTATTTCCTCGTTAGTCGTGGCCTCCACTCTGCTCTGTTCCTACGATAGCCCATCTCGTTGGCCTTGTGAGCATCAAGGAACTCTGGCCTTCCGGTAACTATCAACTGCTTAGCCGGAAAACACTGATGTCTTTTCGCGCCCCAGAATCGCTTTTGATTGTGTCAGAAAGAGTAAGATCCTTTTTTGAAAAAGAAATGGCTATAATTCAAGTAAGGCTTCGTAGCTCTTTAAGGAGTTGTTTGAGTGCGAGAAGAAAGGTTGTCGACGCAATGTTTCCGGGACGAGATTCAGTCATATTGCAGGCTGTGGTACGAGGGACATCATGCTTAAGTCACCCTTCTGTTCATGGTGAAATACAGCAAGGCCTGTGCATGATCCAGTATGGTAAAAGGTGATGACAGGAGGCGCTTCAAGTGCGAGGGACATGTGCACAGAATGTGTAGTGCACAGTGCACGGAAACTACCAGATGAGCGCTGGCGTCCTGGATATTTTGAGATGATTAAAATGCACGGTGCTGTAAGTGGCCAAGGGACTAGAAATATTGGTCAGAACATATTTAGGGGTCATTATTGATAAGCACTTCAAGAGTCTTTTCTTCTTTAGCTTCTTGTAGAGGTTCACCAACCATTTTGTTGTATTCGTGATTTGAATTTCTAGCACCAATGCGCTTATATTGAAATCCATCTGCCATCTCTCGTCCCACATTACCATGTCATCTTATTTCCTCTGGATCTTCAGGCAGGTTCCTTTGAGCTGTCTGTGTTGTAGGACTTACCGTCGTCGGCAAATTCTGGACCACTGACGCTGGTGATGAAACGTGTGGATCCTTTATGTGGTACTTTATCAAAAGCTTTACGAAAGTCCAAGTACGTAATATCAGAGGGTATGTGGGTGTCCCAGTTGTCACGTATATGACCAGAATGATCAATCATATTCTGTAAACACGATCTTTAATTCCGGAAACCAAGTTTATGGTCGGTTATCAATCTATTCTCTTCTGAGAAGTAACGATTCTGTCCCTAATTATTGTTTCGAACACTTTACCTAAAACTGAAGTATGGCTACTGGGGCGGTAGCTCAGGGTACATTTCCTGTCTCTTTTTCGGAAATTTAGTGATACGTCAGCCAGCTTCAAGTGGACAGGGACTTTCCCTTACTGCAGTGACTTCTTGGATATTCTGGAGACTGGAAAAGCTGAATGCCGGCTAATTTCTTTCAGTATTCCGGGGAAGATATGGTCCGGACCAGATGATCTCTTCGGATTTTGTTTATGTGGATATTTCACTTCTTCGTGGCGCTCAGTATTCTAGATGTCCAGTATATCATATTCGATGCACAGAATGATAACGATAATAATAGTGACAAATACTTTATTATATAAGATGAAACATGTACATTTTCCAATGTATAGGAAGCAAAAGACAAACATTGTCCAAGAGAAAATCTATAATACATTACAAACATAGAACTAAAAATATATCAAAAACACTTTAAACTTGACTCACGGTCGTCATGTCCAAATTTGTTACCTACGTGTATTTGATTCTGCCTCAAGTCTCACACTTGAAGGTACAAAAGACTCATTATATCTAGCTGGCGTTACAACATTGAATAGATCTTAATCTTTTACCTGACGACAGGATCTGATATTTAAGGTACAAGCGATGTATTCTGTCTTTCATAATTACGTTACATCTTTGAATAATGGACCGTTCATATAACTCCAGCAGAGATCTTATATTACCTACTCCCATTTTCCTACATAGCTCAGTCATCTTTATCAATTTCCTTTTAAATTCACTGGCACAGTTTCCAAACCAACAAGTTGTAGCATATGACATGATGGATTAATGGACTAATTTTAGAAAAAAAAAAACTTACAATCAATTTTTAATTTACACATGTGTATGATAAAGTATAATCTACGCATTGACCTTTTGGTAAATTGCTTTTTATAATTGCTCTCACAACAAAATCTGTCATCTATAATTACATAAGTGGCCATCTCAGATGAGAGAGAGAGAGAGAGAGAGAGAGAGAGAGAGAGAGAGAGAGAGAGAGAGAGAGAGAGAGAGAGAGAGAGAGAGAGAGAGAGAGAGAGAGAGAGAGAACTTAATAACCTGTACCGTCTAGTAGCCACCAAATTATACAGTGGTTACCAGGTATGCCAGTCTTCCTCATGATGATGATGATGATGTTACTGACCAAGATATTCGGTTATAGTTATCTGATATACAGGGACCAGCAGAAAGGTGATAAAGAGCAGAAATACCAGTGTACTTTCTTTAAAAGTACATATGATAATAATGATAATGATAATGATAGTAGTAGTAATAATAATAATAATAATAATAATAATAATAATAATAATAATAATAATAATAATAATAATAATAATGATAATAATATTAATAATAATAATAGTAATAATAATAATAATGATAATAATAATAATGATAATGATGATAATGTAAATATGATAATAATGATAATGATGATAATGATATTGATAACAATAATAATATAATGATAATAATAATGATGATAGTAATAAGAATAATAGTAATGATAATAATGATGACAGTAATAATAATATTAATGATAATGATAATAATGATAATGATAATGATAATAGTGATAATCGTGCCTTGAGTTTAGTGTGATTTGAGGGTGTCTTTTCTTTTCACGATTCCCTTGAAATTTGCTTGTCATCTGTTGTACTCGCACACAACACTATACTCTTAGGTGGCTGCCTGTCTGAACTGCATGATGCTTGGATTTCACGTGTTTAAGTGTTGAGAATATTGACTCGCATAGGTTAGGTTGAATGAAATAGAGAATAATCTCAAAGCGGCTTCTTTGATAATCACAGTAAACATTCCCTCTGTTTTATGGACAGATTTCAGTCTATCGTCTTCCAAAAGTTCAGTTATTTCCATTTGAGATTTTGCTTCATTGGTGACAAAAGGAGGCTTCAGACAGTCTGCCTTAGTGTGCCTTCATGCTAGAAGTATCATTTATCATAAACCTGATTTGAGATCTTATCTACTGCATGTCTTGAAATCTTACTATCAAACTGTCCTACAGATCTTTGATCACATTTGCATGTTCATCTGTTCTTTGTAGGTATGAATCTAAATTTCCCTCGTAAATCTACGTTTAGTTTATCCAAATGGAGGACCATATCTGCGAAAAAAAAAAAATGTAACTCACCCCTGGATTTGTAAGCTCAGGCTGTTTTATGCTTTTCATCTGGAAAAGATCTCACTGGTTTCAGTAGCTCAAAGATCTCACCGCCTCTAGTAGCTCAAAGATCTCACAGGCTCCAGTAGCTCAAAGATCTCACAGGCTCCAGTAGCTCAAAGATCTCACAGGCTTCAGCAGCTCAAAAATCTCACCGACTTCCGCAGCTCACAAAAACGAGTTATAACTTTACTTCTGGTAAACCATCAAATCGAGCAGTCCTGAGGTAAACCAGTTGTGAAAGCTTCTTCACTTGCTTCTCTCGTCAAGTTTTGAAACTGTCTGGGATTCAGTGATTTTGTCCGAATAAGATGTACAATATGCAACACAATTTTCATGACATGATTGAAAGTTTCAGAGGCCAGTTATTAGCGGGTGAGTGATGCAATGAAATTTCCAGAATTCAGGACACTTTCATCAGATTTACAAAGTTCAATTAATCTCTCCGCACGCAGACGGAGAGCCGTCTATTGCTACGGCAGTGAGCTTTTGTATATGCAAATTGTACTCTGCAAGTACCGCCATCAGTATTTCTCTTTAATCTTGTCCACGAATTCTTTCCTTTAGTGACACAGTATCCAGGAATTCTTCTCTCACATCAAGGTCACCGCAGTAAGAACAACTGGTAGTTGGGGTTTATCCTGCACCATCACACGACTCATCCAAAAAGCTATAGTAAAATAATCACAATGCTGAAGTTGTGCTTCTGTTTCACTGTTTAGATGGGAAATTTTTCGCACATTCGTGTAGCCAGATAAGTGCAGGTCTGTAGAGTAGTCTTGGCCTCTGGTGCTAAAACTGAGATGACATCAGTGAAGCAAGTCTTGATAAGATCACTTTTCATATGCCTTTATTCTGCATATGCTATGTTGCATGCTAAGTGATAGAAGGCTAATGTTTCTGTGTGTGCTGAGCGGACAAAACTGGCGAAATCCTGCATGTTGTATATCCGACTGTGTTTGCAGTGATTTTACTTCCGACATGTTAAGTTGAGAAATCTAAGGGAATTCTCTATCAATATTTGCATGGGTTAAGTCAAATGATGTAAGTTGGAAAGGTTCATCTGTGATATACACAGCTGGCAAAACAGACACATGACCTTGCCACTACATTCAGTCTTCCCTCTCATTTTGGTCAAAAACACCTATTTTCTTCTTTGTATTTTCGTTTGTATTTCTCTTCCATTGTTCGAGTTAGTGCGCATATTACATATGTAAAAATAACTGCTAAAACAGTAATAATCATTAAGTTATAATTCCACGTCTCTAACATCACTGCGACGCTTGAGTGTCAACTGAGGGTGAGGATAAAGAGTGCGCGGCCAGATAGGAACGGAACGAATCAAGCGTAGCGTCAACGCGGCTATCACGCTGACAACGGTCCACAAACATACTCTCATTGTGGTAAATAAGATTGGTGGTGTTGATAGATAATTGGTTATATATCTATACTCTCAAAAAAGTAAGTAGAATATATTCTATCTTCAAAATTTTAGAAGATTAGGGCTTGGTGATTATATATTGTTGCTGCAATGAATTTATAGAGCCACGTATTTGCCTTTGAAAGAGGTACCGGCTGGCCGTCCATGTAGTATATACGAATTTGCAGTGGTAAACAGAGTCGAAATAAATGTTAAGAAGGGTTGTTATTTTTCATATTGCCGCTTAATGATGAACCATTATCATTTGACAATAGGCCAATAATAGCCCTGTGGTTCTCTTGCTTCTGACGTTGCCGTTAACAGTTTCTTTTTTTTTAAGCTTTTCTTCCGGGTTCTGATTTTCTTCCTGCAAGGAAAGGGAAGAGAGAAAGATAGTGAGAGGGACTGGAAAAGCAAGGAAGGGTTGAAGACAGATAAATGAAAAAGAAGGGAGCAAGAGAGAAACATACCATACACACGAAAACGACCATAAGCGAGTACGAAGTTTAATTTTCTTGTTGATATGTCGACCACCGGCGCTGAAACATCTCTATGAGAGAGTTAATTAAGAGCCCACACGATGAAGGTCATGGTGGTTAAGTTTGCGTGGAGCCATAGTTGTCAGGCACGCAATAAACTCCTCCCCTTCATCACGACGAACTGAATTGATTAGGTAGAGAATGGGAACCTTGACCAATGGAGATCATAGGAGCACATAGGAAAAACAGGTAAGAGAAGGCTCGTTGGCCAACAATGAAATTATCCGGAAATCTCGCTGCTAAGATAACTGAGGTTATGGCAATATAGTAAGAAAGTCTTCTCTCCACCATACTACCTACACTCCCTCGGGCAACAACAGCCGGCAGGATGAAGAATGGGAGAAAATCCATGCATTGCTTCAATATGGCCAGCGTGGAAGTGTACAGTAAAGATTGAAGTGGACCATGTATTTGGACTATCTCTCTACACTATGCTATATTTCATCGAACTCCACCAGCGGTTTCAATCACGGGCGTAATTCTTTTTAGGCTGCAATGAGAAAAAAATGTAATAGTTTGTAAATGTAGATGTATCTTTAAAATAACTTTCAGTTAGAAAATACTCGACCTGATATTTGTCTAAACGATATCTAAATGTATTTATAGTTTTGTTTTAACAATGTTTGACGGTAACTTGCCCAACGTTCAATGATTCTGTTCCCAAAGAAACTTTACCTCGCTTTCGTATTGCATCAGTGTTCGCTATAACTTAATACAATGTTTTCTGGTAATTACATCACCTTATATTTCAGCAAGATATGCGTGATTTACATCGTCGAATTTATTCAGAATTTTGAAGACATTCGTCACCGCCTCTTTATACGGTTGGTTTCATAGAGCCGGAATTGCACTTTCTTGTACTTGTCAAAGATTCTATTTGTCCCACCTGTAGTTCAGAGCCCAGATTTGGACTGCCTATTCAAGATGTGGGATTACAAAGGCGTTGAAAGAGTCAGGATTGTTTCTGGTGTTATGTGGTCGATGTTCTAAGATGAAAAAACATTTGGTTTGTTTTATTGTTTCCTGTTGTATATTGTTTGTGTAATTCACAATGTTGTTGATAACAACTTTAAGATCCATTTCTTCTTGCATAGTAGATGTGAAGCAGCTGCGCACAAGATGAATGATTTCGGCATCTACACAATACCCATAGCTTTTGGTAAACATATATTGTAATACTGATTTTGTGAGGTTTCCAAGATAGAGTGGAGGGTATGGTTGGGTACAGCATGTTCATGTTATTACAGGGACGAACTGAGATGTTTTGAAATTAAACAGAAGGAAACGAATGACATGTCCAAAACATGTCACTTCCTCCAATTTTTCTCCATTCAAACTTACATCCCAGCCAACTTGTTCTTCAACCCTGCTGAACCTAAATAACGTTGCTTTTATTCACCTTTTCCCTTAGCTTTCTTTTTTCACACATTCTTCCAAACTTAGTCACCAACTTTTGCAGTTTCCCACCCGAATTAGCCATCAGTGCTGTATCATCGGTGAACAACAGCTGACTCGCTTCCCAGGCCCTATCATCCCTAACAGACTTCATACTCGCCCCGCACCAACGCATCCAAAAACAAATTAAACAACCACGGTGACAACATACACCCCTGCTGCAGATCGACCTTCACTGGAAATCACCTTATCCACACATCCTCTACCACTTCTGAAACCACACTGCTCCTCCCGAATCTGATGCTCTGTACAAGCCTTCACCCTCTCCATCAATAACCTCCGATACAACTTACCAAGTATACTCTCTCTCCTTGAATTGTAAAGTAAGTACAGATATGTTATTATACAAACACATGCCTCCATGGTTTTGTGGTAAGCGTTACATACCATGAGGGAGCACGGGCCTGCATGGGCGCGTTAGTCGGCCTTCATCCAACCCAGACGCTCATCCTTCCCTAACATGTAGTGGCCGCTTGTAATACTGACACCATTTATGTGCAAGTTAGATACAAGATTCGTAAGTAAGTATCAGTTGGATTAGTTCACATGCCCCCTGCAGAGACATCAGGGATGGACGAAAGACTGAGTGAGCAGTTAGCGGATACTGGTGGCGAACGCGATTCCATAATATTGGGGGAGTTTGCCATGTCAGAACCGAAGTGGGGAGAACTCAATTCCCATACTGAGCCCCGGGCATGGACCTTGCTAACAAAAACTTGTTTGACTTTGTTTTAATACGGGTCATTTATATACTTACTTGCAACCATATAATGTACTATATTGCGTTTGATTCTAGCTACAAACAATGATCTTGTGGTATAACGTTTTTTTTTTGTTGTTGTTGTTGCTGGCTGAGACGCATTCACTGACCTCCTAAGGATTTAGGACTCGATAAGTTCGAATCCTGGTCGCGGCAGCTTGTCAACAGTTGGTCCCTCCTTCCCAAGGGGCTGGTCGATAAAATGGGTGTCTGAACTAGGCTAGGGTATACATAGCGTTAAGGAGATGGCTTTGATGAGGGCATTCACCCGCCCGTGCTGTCTTAGCTAATATGACAAAATGTTAGTTGGACAAAGTTTCATTACATGTGATCACTGACAAATTACAATTGAAGCAACTTTCAATACTGGTTTGATGTTAGCCAACATGACACTCGTGAAAAAAAGAAAAAGAAAATACTCGATCGTAGAAACACGGATCTTGATGAACTTTGCAGTGTTCTTGGCAGGATAAGCTGACAAAATAACAGTACGAACATCATCCTGGAAAAGGTTCAGGATGGTATTCCAAAAATTACAGGAAACACATGTATCTTTGCGTAACGGACGGACGCTAATGCAAAACAGCGGAACACTGACATAAAGGATTACCTGTTGACAAAGAAAATATCTGTATAATCAAGATGATATTTTCACTGTGAAAGAATTATTATTGGGTGAGTGTCTGGTTTTGTTTGTTTTGTATGATGTCAGATGTCTTTGTTACAGTATTTTGTGTATGAGCAATGTAGTACTGTACTGTTTTTGGAGAGAATTTATGATCAATAGATGTATGTATTTGAAAGGTAATTCTTGTAAGATCACTGAGGAGGAACTGTATAATGCGCCTAAGCCGTGCACATTCTTATGTTGTCTTGTTTCGTATGAGGTTTGAAAATGAATATTTCTGTTTACGAGATGATAATGTGCAATCTGGTTTAATAGGTATTGACTTAGAGCGTTAATATTTGCTCGTACCGCCTTCGTTTTAAGGTGTAGATGATAACAAGGTTAAATCAGGGTTATGCACACTAGAAATTGTCGACTCAAAATATAATTGATGAATGTTGTTTTAATTTGTAAGCGATTTTTATGGTATGAAATGAGAAAAATAATGTATCTACAAACTCACTGTATCTTATTTTCATAAATCTAGAGCTTATGTTTGAAATTTATGTTATAGTTTGAACGGCTTTAACTGTTTCATAATAGTTGCACTCGACTTCAGAAAGTTTTTTGTAACTTGAAGTTATACAATTAATTCTTCAGCTGCATCATTTGTATTGAGTGAAAGTATGATGAATAGTATAATAATTGATAATGTACTACGAGGCAGTTGGTCAAAATAGGGAAAAATATTAATACATTTCGAATATTGTGGTCTGAGCGGATCGAAGCGAGTTCGGTTCATGTGGTTTGGTGTTTCGACTTCCACGAGCGTTCCTGCTTCACATCGGAGTGATCAGCCATTTTATCAGTGACTCCTAGTGTGTGCGGACGTGCTACCACGTCAGTCGTGACACTTGTGACTATTCTACGACAGGTGGCGATCTGGAACCATTAGGAAGCAACATACAAGGAGGAGACTAATCGGTTCAGTGGGGCAACCGACCAAGCGCCTCTTGTGTTAGACTACAACAAGATGTAGAGGCGGAAGGGCATTGCCTCAGACTTCTGACTCTTCTGTTTATGCGCAGCCGCAGTGCCGCATGCGGAAGCAAACATAGAGGTCATGAGTGGTGCGGATGAGTTATTATTCATCACTGGACTCTGTGAGGTTCGTCTGGAGGAGCCAACGAAGTAAGTTACTTTTAGGTTGAAGTTAGGATTAGAATTATGATGATATCACTTAATAGTGTGATAACATTGGTGTGGTGATGGTCGATTTATTAATGTTACATGATGTGCGAATTGTGTTAGGATTTTAGAAACTAAAACCAATGATTTCTACTGTTGCAAACCATAGTTATAGAAATTTAATTGATGAAACATATCAGTTACAGTATATATATATATATATATATATATATATATATATATATATATATATATATATATATATTGTTGATACTTATTGTAATAAAATTTACAGGTTGAAACTTGTTAAATGAATTATGTACCAACGCGTAGTTTGATGGACCGTGATTCAGAGTCAAAGGGGGTCGGGGTGGTTGGGGGGTGAACTTCTGACAGATAGAGTAGTCAGGAAAGTCATAACTCGCGAAAAGAGAATAATAATCAAGGTGACTGATTAATTTTACGTGAATATGCCGTTAATTCTACGTAAATTTGCTGAGAGCCAAAACCCTTATACGTCAGGGTAAGCATGAAATCTTAAAGAAATGTGTAGTTATGTTTGAAGCAAGAGAGTCATTTACGCAGTTGGTCCAGTGCTTGGTGAAGGGTCTGTCCGTTATGTCTTGCATGGTGCGCGCTTCCTGTATACGTCGTGCGCTACCCTGTCTGAGTCGTTCTTGTGTCTCTTCTGCCTGTGTGGGTAGGATGTTTGTGGCTGCTTCGTCGGAGAAGAGACCCACAAGCCTTTCTGCCTCCATGGAACTGAGGTGAGTCGGCGGTGGCGGCGGCTCGGTCGTGCTAGATGGGAGGTGTGCTCGTTCAAATCAGAGCGCCATTTGAGCCAGCTTACTATTTTGATGCCTTAGGTCTCTTCTCTGATGTGCTTGATCGTGACCTGCAGAATGTGAATGTCGGCATAGGTGAGGTGTCTCCTGTAGTTTCTTCTGGCCCTGTTCACCTTGTTGCTGAGCTCCTTCACTCTGCTGCAGTAATACCAATGGTCTTGGTCCTGGGGATGGCCAGATCTGCTGCCTCCTGATAGGATCGAACCAATTTCTCGTGTAGACTGCTCTCGTCCATGAGTGTGGTGCCAGTCTGCTGTTGCTGCTCAGCTTTGCCATATCTTCATTTGTCTTCTCAAGAGCTCACAGTCTCTGTGGTGGGGATGAGAGGAGCTTGCTGACAGAGTAGTCAGGGAAGTCATAAACAGGAAGGTATAAGAGGACTAACGCAAATGAAGATTTTGGAGGGGAAAGAATGGTTTAAAGAAATATAACAAACTTTTCTGGTAACGGGTAAACAAAAGAGGTGTGACTCAGGGGAGATGCGCATTAAAAAGTAATGGTGACAACGAATGAAGTTTTAAGAGATGGGGAAAGTATATTTTGGAGCCCTCTGGAAATGAAGTTGATAGAGATGTGTGTGTGTGTGTGTGTGTGTGTGTGTGTGTGTTGGTACCATGGGATTGAGGATAAGGAGAAAGGGAAGAGGAAAGAAAAACAGTATACAAAGGATGAAGTAAGAAAAGCCAAACACTCATAAATTGAAGAGTGGGAAATGTAGAGGCAATTGATGGACTGGAGAACGAGGTGGTGAAGAGTGGAGGTGATTCTGTTGTGGAATGGATATTATGGAAATTGTGTATGGGAGCAGAGGGGAGTAGTCTGGTACCTTATGATTCAACGAAGGCAGTAATTGGCCACAGTATAGAGGATAGGAAGATGAAAGCGATTGCAAGGATGACAAAGGAACAAGCCTCCTTGGCTTGGATGGCAAGACGAGTAGTAGGGTAGTTACTGATCATGTTAAATGAAATGATATACGCCTTGTTGATGAACCTCAAAGTGAGTGTAGCCGGTACGCAGTCCTGATATTTTTTTCTTTTGCGCTAAGACAGTTCAGAGAGTTCTAGAGAAGAAGAAGGCGTGTGCTGCATTTCAAGATTTGTATCTGTTTATCTTATTTAGAATTAATTCAGACTGCTCTCAGTAACAGGGAAATGTAGACTCCATTGGAATGAGACGTTCTTTGGCGTTCTTAGGTATTTAGGATTAAATTCTTTACGATGGCAGTGGGAAAGTTGACATCGAAAACAGAGGCACGCAAGAGAGAGAAAAATAGAAAATGCACTGAATGCTTTGGTGAGTGAAAATGATGTGAAGTGGAAAGGGTCCAAGATGTTTGCATGAAGCAATACTTGTTCATGTATGCATATGAAACCCATGTTCATAAACATAAGATAGGACGAAGGGAGCCTGGCTCTCGTGGGGTCCGTGTGGGATAACAAGCCCAAATCCCCCCTAGGCCCAGTGTTTAGGTCCCTCACCACCGGCGGATCGCCCTAGAGCATAGGGCCCGCACCTCTTGAATTGTAGGGAGGTTTAATCTCAAACTACAACATAAGATTGTATGTTAGAGACTTTTCGGTACACTATAGGGTAAAACTATTGTTTTTTCACTTCATCTACAGTTAATTTTACTGAATGAAATAAGTCGTTTGGTCTTCTCAAGAACAAATAATATCTTATTGGATTGACTAGAAGCATAAAGTTATCAACATATCTGACGTATACAGCATTATCTGGTTGTATGATTCTTTCACAATCTAGTTTATGAATATTCCACGCACATCATTGCAAGCAAAGGCGATAAGAGATTCCCATTAATGATAAATCTTTTGAGTGAAGCATTTAATGAAAAGCGTATGATGAATCATCAACACACTTTAATTAGTTTAGCAGTAATACTGCTAAGAATTCCATCAACATTTGAACCAATAGCCTATAGGAAAATATTCCTCTGATTGACATTGCGGATATTTATGAAAAAAATGCTAAACATTGAAACTCGAGTTTTTACCATAGTCAACTTTTAGGGATTTGACTGAATCTGTTGGTCAGATCTACACAATTACGAATGAATGAGTGACTGGTACAACAGTGATTGGATGTTACTGTGATAGTTTGTATGCTACTGATCCTATTGAGCTTGTGATTGGTCTCATTTTATTGTTTGACACACACATCTTAACCCAGTCATAAACAGACGAGTGTCGAGTCTTGTATACAGATACTGACCGATGAAGTCATCTCGCCAGTATTATTCTGAGTTGTTAGTTGAACTCCTTCATCTGTTGGGCTGAAGCGGAGTTCTTTGTATGTATCATGATCATTCAGCAGTTCAAAGATTTTCCCACTATAATCGCTCTTGTTCATAATAACTCCAGCATTTCATTCGTGACGCAAAAGTAAGTATAATGCTTAGGGCTTTGTTAGAAAAAGCAATACCTTCTGACCTCGATGATTTTTAAGCGTTATTCGGAATCTGAAAAAGAAAAATAAGTATCTACATCACAAAATGTCTACATTTACATACATCATAAAAATACTTGCTTGGGTGTGGCACTGGGATTTGATCTACAGGTTTCCCTCTTCAGTCTCTCCACACTCACTTAGTTCTCTCATTTCCAACCTCGGAAAACGATTTATTTGATTGATGGGAGTGGGGTAGCTTAGGGAACAAAAGCAGGAGTTGGAAATATCATTCTCAACTCGTGCTTTAACCTTACAGTCTTCCTCAGAATGAAATATGACACAGTAAGACGACTTGCCATCTATACAACGAGGTCATCCCAGGAAGACTTGCATATAAGGTCGAAATACCTGTCCAGAATACCTGTCCAACTCCAACTTGTGTTCCCTTTGCCATCATACTCTAGATTGCTCGCTCCCTGTCTTATCAACGATTTCTTTTCTTCAGGAAACAAAGCAGATAGCTCAAACGTTGGCAGTTCAAATTTGCTTTCTTTAGTCTTTTTTTTTTCAAAAAACTGATCCATTTTCTCTTGCACGATCTAAGTCTCATCACATTTCTATAGCTCTGTCAATTCAGATTCGAACATTACTTCCCAGTGGGGCGGGTGTAACGTAGCAAATTAGTTCGTTGCCTCTTAGATCCAGGTTTTTTAATATATTTTTATTCAACTCCTCGCGGCTCTTGATCTCCTTTGATGGTTCTTCAATTCCCTTACGTAACACTGCCTAGATACCTGATCACCATAACATCGATCCTGGAAACGCCACTTTATCAAGGAGATACAGAGGAATACAAAGTTAGATGCCATAAACTCTATTCTGACCAGTTTCTTCGATTATCTGAAGGTTGATTCGCCCTTGAATGTACTACTGATCTCACATTTGGAGAGGTTCTAACGCTATCTCCCTGTTTGAAGGGATTTAGTCTAAAAACAGTCTGACCTGACGCTAAACTGTTGGATTTCTCTCCCTCTTGTGTAAATAGCACTTTCGTTTCTCCTCTGCACAGCTGTCTGCTTGGGTGCCTGCACCATTAGAGCCAGACCCGGCGATACCCGACAGGCTGGTGTGTGGCATGATTAACGTGTGACCAATGGCAGCTCCAGAGTGAGCCGGTGTCATGTCAACTTTCTCGCGTCTCTCAAGCTGTAGAAAAATATATTTTCGTTTTTATTTTTAGCAATCTCGACCTGATCCTTCTAAAAAGGCAAGTTATCCATCCTTACAAAAACCCTGATATTATTGTTCAACTTTTGTGTTTTCGTCTTTTATATATATATATATATATATATATATATATATATATATATATATATAAGGAAGGAGGTGAACAAAGTGCGTAAGACAAGAGAACAAATGGGAACATCGGTGAAGGGGCCTAATGGGGAGTTAATAACAAGCAGTGGTGATGTGAGAAGATGGAGTGAGTATTTTGAAGATCTGTTGAATGTGTTTGATGACAGAGTCGCAGATATAGGGTGTTTTGATCGAGGTGGTGTGCAAAGTGAGAGGGTCAGCGGAAGATGAAAGCCGGCAAGGGGGTGGGTTTGGATGGTATTGCAGTGGAATCTATTAAAAAAGGGGGTGACTGTGTTGTTGACTTGTTGGTGAGGATATTCAATGTATGTATGGCTCATGGTGAGGTGCCTGAGGATTGGCGGAATGCATGCATAGTGCCATTGTACAAAGGCAAACGGGATAAAGGTGAGTGTTCAAATTACTGAGGTATATGTTTGTTGAGTATTCCTGCGAAATTTTATGGGAGAGTATTGATTGAGAGGGTGACGGCATGTACAGAGCATCAGATTGGGGAAGAACAGTGTGGTTTCATAAGTTGTAGAGGATGTGTGGATCAGGTGTTTGCTTTGAAGAATGTATGTGAGAAATACTTAGAAAAACAGATGGATTTGCATGTAGCATTTATGAATTTGGGGAAGGCATATGATGGAGTTGATAGATATGTTCTGTGGAAGGTATTAAGAGTATATGGTGTGGGATGTAAGTTGCTAGAAGCAGTGAAAAGTTTTTATCGAGGATGTAAGGAATGTGTACGAGTAGGAAGAGAGGAAAGTGATTGATTCTCAGAGAATGTCGGTTTGCGGCAGGGGTGCGTGATGTCTCCATAGTTTGATTTGTTTATGGATGGGGTTGTTAGGGAGGTGAATGCAAGAGTTTTGGAGAGAGGGGCAAGTATGCAGTCTGTTGTGGATGAGAAGGCTTGGGAAGTGAGTCAGTTGTTGTTCGCTGATGATACAGCGTTGATGGCTGATTCGGGTGAGAAACTACAGAAGCTGGTGACTGAGTTTGGTAAAGTGTGTGAAAGAAGAAAGCTGAGAGTAAATGTGAATAAGAGCAAGGTTATTAGGTACAGTAGGGTTGAGGGACAAGTCAATTGGGAAGTAAGTTTGAATGGAGATAAACTCGAGGAAGTGAAGTGTTTTAGATATCTGGGAATGGATTTGGCAGTGAATGGAACCATTGAAGCGGAAGTGAGTCACAGGGTGGGGGAGAGGGCGAAGGTTCTGGAAGCATTGAAGAATGTGTGGAAGGCGAGAACGTTATCTCGGAAAGCAAAATGGGTATGTTTGAAGGAATAGTTGTTCCAACAATGTTATATGGATGCAAAGCGTAGGCTATAGATAGGGTTGTGCGGAGGAGGGTGGATGTGTTGGAATGAGATGTTTGAGGACAATATTTGGTGTGAAGTGGTTTGATCGAGCAAGTAATGAAAGGGTAAGAGAGATGTGCGGTAATAAAAAGAGTGTGGTTGAGAGAGCAGAAGAGGGTGTATTGAAATGGTTTGGTCACATGGCGAGAATGAGTGAGGAAAGATTGACACACTTTGTCGCTGTCTCCCGCGTTAGCGAGGTAACGCAAGGAAACCCACCCACATACACATGTATATACATACACGTCCACACACGCAAGATACATACCTACACATCTCAACGTATACATATATATACACACACAGACATATACATATATACACATGCACATAATTCATACTGTCTGCCCTTATTCATTTCTGTCGCCACCCCGCCACACATGAAATGACAATCCCCTCCCCCCGCATGTGCGCGAGATAACGTTAGGAAAAGACAACAAAGGCCAAATTCGTTCACACTCAGAGTCTAGCTGTTATGCATAATGCACCGAAACCACAGCTCCCTTTCCACATCCAGGCCCCACAAAACTTTCCATGGTTTACCCCAGACGCTTCACATGCCCTGGTTCGATCCATTGACAGCACGTCGACCCCGGTATACCACATCGTTCCAATTCACTCCATTCCTTGCACGCCTTTCACCCTCCTGCATGTTCATGCCCCGATTACTCAAAATCTTTTTCACTTCATCTTTCCACCTCCAATTTGGTCTCTCACTTCTCCTCGTTCCCTCCACCTCTGACACATATATCCTCTTGGTCAGTCTTTCCTCACTCATTCTCTCCATGCGACCAAACCATTTCAAAACACCCTCTTCTGCTATCTCAACCACACTCTTTTTATTACCACCCATCTCTCTTACCCTTTAATTGCTTACTCGATCAAACCACCTCACACCACATATTGTCCTCAAACATCTCATTTCCAGCACATCCACCCTCCTGCGCACTACTCTATCTATGGCCCACGCCTCGCAACCATATAACATTGCTGGAATCACTATTCCTTCAAACATACCCATTTTTGCTTTCCAAGATAGCGTTCTCGACTTCCACACATTTTTCAACGCTCCCAGGACTTTCACCCCCTCCCCGACCTTATGATTCACTTCCGCTTCCATGGTTCCATCCGCTGCCAGATCCACTCCCAGATATCTAAAACACTTTACTTCCTCCAGTTTTTCTCCATTCAAACTTACCTCCCAATTGACTTGTCCCTCAACCCTACTGTACCTAATAACCTTGCTCTTATTCACATTTGCTCTCACCTTTCTTCTTTCACACACTTTATCAAACTCAGTCAAAAGGTTTGTGGGTCCTGTTTGTGGCTACGGGGCCATGAGACTGTGGCATCTCACCTTCAAAGCGATATCCTCTTCTTAGGGGAGTTCAATGTTCACCATGGGAAATGATTGAATTCCTCTTACACGGATGGTGGGGGAATTACAGCCCACACGCTTTCCGTTATCAATGATCTGGAGCAAGTTATCACCCACCCCACCCATATTCCTGACCGCTGTGACCACTCTCCTAATATTCTCGATCTGTTCTTCACCTCTAGTCCATCCCGCTGCAAATACACAATCTAGCCCATACTTGGTTCATCCATCTCCCCCTTCAGCAGCCCCATCTAAACGGAAACATTGGCACCTCAGCAAAACTGACTGGAATAATTAGAGGACATTCTTTTCTGACTTTACATGGGTAAAGTATTGTCACTCTTATGTGGTGATGCTTCTGTCTCCGCCAGACGCATATCAGAGGTCTTTGTTGCGGGAATGAAAGCATTCACACACACACACACACACACACATACATACAGTGTCCTCTGGGTCCATAGTTCAATCGTTCCTGTTCTGAGGCCATTCAGGCAAGGGATCAGGCATATCAAGCTTATAAAACCTTTCCTTCCTCTACTCCCATTCAGCATTTATCACTACCCGTAATCATTGTAAGCATGTTATCCGTGAGGCAAAGCGGCAAAGCGTTCCTTTATTTAAAGGGAGTGCGATAACCTTTCCTCGTCATCCACTGATAGGTCTTTCTGGTCTTTCGCTAACTGAGGGCATCGCTAATAGCAACTGTCGCCCTACCTTTTCTTCACTTTTCTGTTATGATGGTACTACAACTGTCTCTCCCGTAAACAAAACAACTATTTTTCGTTCCCGTTTCTCCCCTGACTCAGTCTTGGATGAATCTTATTTACCATATGCCCCTTCCTGTGATGTCTTTTCGAACTCATGGTCTCGATGGCATTCATCACCGTGTTCTGAAAGGTTATGCTTCTGAAATTGCACCTGTGCTTGCTCGTCTGTTCCGCGTCTGTTTAAAAACCAAAACATTTCCTTCTTCTTGGAAGAATGCGTTGGCACATCCTATCCCAAAGAAGGATGGCCGTTCAAACCCACCTAACTATAGTACTGTTGATTTGATGTCTACCATATCCAAAGTCTTTGAATCCTTCCTCAAATCCCATTTTCTCGGACATCTTGAACCTCAGTCATTTCTCTGATCACCAATATGGCTTCCGTTAGGCGAGATCTACTGGTGAAGCTCATATTCATCTTCCTAATGTCCGGTCATCATCCCTGAAAGATTTTGGGGAATCCATTTAGTGGCCCTTGACATTTCCAAAGCTTTGGACAAGGTGTGGCATCGGGGTTTCTTCTCTAAGCTCTCGTCTTTTGGCTTCTCTCCCTCACTTTGCTCCTCAAATCTAGCTTCCTCTCAAGCCCATCTATTTCCCTGGATGTTGGTGGATCAGAATCTTATCCATTCTTCATGAAAAGTGGTGTCCGTCAAAGCTTTGACCTGTCTCATACACTTTCTCGTTTTTGTCAACGATTTCCTGTTTTCCACAAATGACTAATTGCACTCATACGCTGACGACTCAACGCTGTATTTCTCCACATCCTTCATTGCTGCTCCTTCTTCTCTCTTTCCATCTGCATCTCGTCTCGACACAACTCCCTCAATGAACTCAGACTTGGACAGATTATCTCAGTGGGGTGGACGAAATCTGATTAAGTGTAATGTCTCCAAGAACCAGTTCTACCCATCTCTCTATCGAAAATTCCCTTCTCCTTTGATGGTTCAGTAATTCCACCTCCTGACTCGGTGAACATATTTGGTATTACTGTAACATCCATTATATCTTGGAAACCACACTTCAGGGAAATAGCTAAGTCTGTCTCTAAGAAACTGGGGGTTCTGCTTAGATGTCGAAATTTCTTTTTTCCTAACAGTTGCTCCGTTTATAGAAAGGCTTGATGCGTTCTTGTATGGAGTACTGCTCTCACATCTGGGGTGGTTCTCGCTCTGCATCCTTACTTGACAAAGTTGAGTCGAAAGCGGTCTGACGTACATACTCTTCCAGGCTGAGTTCAAAACTTGACCCGCTTGCCTTACGCCGCAATGTTGGTTCACTTTCCCTCTTCTGTAGGTATTTCTTTGGTTTTCGCTCCCGAGAGCTGGCTGCTTGTGTGCCCCACCACTAGCTAGACCACGCAATACTCAGTAAGCTGCTGCATCACATGATTACTGTTGGCAACTCAAGGGTGGACCGTTTTGATAACTTTCTATGGAACTCTTTACCTTCTCATGTCTTTCTCAACAAACATGACCCGGCACATGTTAAAAGACAAATTTCCACTTCCTCCATTTTTCGTATATACTTTTTCTTGGCTCTTCTTTTTCTCTTTTATTAACTTCCCCATCTTTCAGTGAAAGCCCGGCCTTGATGGGAATTTTTCTCTGACAGGAGCCTCCAACGTAAAAAATAGAATTCAGTTTTGATATTGACTGTAAGAAACTGAAATTCCTTGACTATGATACCAAGAAAATTTCGTGACAGATCTCGTTCTATTTTCCATCGTTCCAGAATCGCTAATTTTGAGTGTATGTAAGTGAAGAGGTGTGTCTAACTATACAGACGAAACTCGACGTGAGAAAAAAAAAGTTTATTGAGGTACATGAACTCTTACAGTTGTAGAAAGCTTTTCTATATGATAATTAGATAGAAAGAAGCCTTATGTAGTATAGTCTCCTTCTGTCTTCATTAATGTATTGTATACGTATTTTTAAATTCATATGTCGGATGTGATTAAGACATTGCACATTAAATAAGGCATTCATTCATTCATTTTGAATATAATGAAGAACAATGGCTCATAAAAATTTTTTCGAAATAATAAACTCCATAGCATCATTTGATATGAATCGTTTCATATTCATTAAAGTGGTCTTTATGTATATATCAAGACATTAGCTAACGCTCCGAGTTAGTAAACATTTTAAAAGCAAAATGGTTTACCCTGTGGAGCAATTAAGTACGTAAAATAATGAAATTTTTCATGAGTACGACACAAAAAAAAATGTCATAACTCATCTTTGTTTACATAAGATTATATATCTCCATTATCGCGGCTTTCGAGTCACAGTAAATGCGTTCGAATCTCTCATTGGTGAAATATCTAATCCTTGGAAAAGATTTCTTAGATTCTAACGTAGATTCTGCGGCACACAAGTGCATATCACTCTTTTGTTTTAGTTCGTCAGCTCAGTTATTCCCATTTCATAAAAGTAAACCCATTACCAGGTAACGTATGAAGCGTCAGTGCCGGGTTATCTCTGTCTCTCACTTGAACATAATGGGTGTCTTTCATCTCTCTTCTCAGGATTCTGGAGGGCGTAGCCCCACTTTGTCTGGGTAAGGACCTAAAATTTCCCTCCAAATAACTGCTTTTAATATTTTCAGGTCTTTGTAAGACGGTCTTGTTTGCTTGAGGGAAAGACAGCATTCGAGGACTGTTTGTTTGTCTGTTGGTTTGTGCATTTGTATCGGTCTTTAATCTTGTGGTTGTTACGGGTGTCTTCTTCGTTAGTCTTGTGGCTGATGCAGACGTTTCTGCCGTGGACTTTGTCGTTGTCTTGGGTAGTACCGTCACTGGATTTCTGAGTAATGTGGTCATAATGGGCTTGGGTCTTGTGGTGGCTGTGGGTATGCTCGTCTTGGTAGGGTTTGTGGTTCTAAGAGGTGGTGATGTCACTGATTCTGTGTTTGTTTCGTATACGTCTGTCGTAGCTCTTAGGGTAGTGGGCCTTTTTCTCGTGGATGTGGTGGCCACGCGATTGAATGGTACAGGAGATGGGACGCTTGTCTTGCGTACATTTCTAATAATATTGGTATCCACAGCTGATCCTCTTACCTGAATTTGTGCTGTTGGTGAAGGTGCTTCTCTTCCTTGAAATTGATGCTCTGAATATCGTAATTCTTGAGACTCTGACAAGGAAGAGTCTTTTTCATAGGCGTTCAGTACCCAAGGTGAGTTAAATTCGGAGAAAGACACATCTGAAAATTCCTTTTCAGTCTCTTGTAAAAGCTCAGTGTAATCTGGTAGCGAGAAGTCAGCGTCATCTAAGAAAAGATCATCGGAAGCATTATCAGAAATGGCCGTAGCCTCGGCCAACGAACTTAGGTAGGCCACAGCAATTTCTGCGTTATCTAGCAAGTCGTAGAATTCCTGTGGTACCGGGCGATCGTCGTCTTCAGCTAGGAACTCGTAAAGATTCTTTAACAAGGGAATGAAAAGTTCTACAATTTCCTTCAGACGGAATGCCTGCCGGATCGTCTTGTCGGTGGCATTTTCTTTGAAATCTTTGAAGAATGCGTTGATGTCAGGCAGGAGGGCGGAGAAAACATCCAGAATCTGGTTGTTATCAAACGTGTCGCTGGAGTCGAGTGGCTGGATGTCGGAATCGAGTACCTGGACGCTTAGTACTTGATAAATCGGAGGCGCTTCTGTCGAGGACGCGGCCTCCCAGTGCGCAAGCAGCGTCATGCAGGCCACCAGTTCCTGAGGAAAAGAGATGTGCCCTTAACACTCTAGAGTAACAACAACGTAGATGAAGAACTGGATCTATAATGACAGAAAGCATTACAACATTGTCTCCTCGCTCTGTGGTTTGCACGTCTCGTTCATCATTTTCTCATATGCGTCTCCTGAGGCCTAGCTTGTTTATGTTGGGGTTTTTATGTAAAGTGAGCCTCAGAAACATGACTTACCGGCTCTTATGGTGAATTTTAAAATCTACTTTTGTCTTTGTCAAGACGGGTAATTATTTTTTGAAAACCAAACAGTCTCAATTTAGCTATATAAATCTGTGTTAAATAATGAATCCCTAGATCCATGGACAAATCCATGACTAAATATTTCTTATTCTTATTTTTTTAGAATTTACCTCTTTTTTGATATTTTGTGTTTAACTTCCTTTTCATCGAGGCAGATTATGAGTTTTAGACAACAAATGATTTCTACCTAAATCTGGTGTGCCGAGGTAGCGAGTTGGGAGATGAGCTGGTTGTGCGGTACCATCTTAGCTTTCACGAAAGAGTCTGGGGAGACTGTGGTCTTATTAACGTAGTGATCTAGCCTCTCTGTGTCGGTTATTGAGGGAAGTGGAATGATATCACAAACTGTTGATGATAAAGATAATGATAATATAATAATGATAATAATAATTAATGATAATACTACTACTAATGATAATAATGATAATGATGACCATAATAATAATTATGATAATACAATAATGATGATGATGATAATAATAATGATAATGATAATAATGATAATAATGATAATAATAATAATAATAATAATGATAATAGTGATAATATTGGTGGTTTATGGAAAAATACATGGCCAGAAATATGCCATAAACCTTCAGCTGGACCAATGGGGTGTAGTGTTGATGGCCTTCGCAGCAGTATAGCTGAATAGCATCAGCAGAACAGTAGTATAGCAGCAGCATAGCAGAATTGCGTCAGCATAGCAGCAGTAGCCATTACTTGATGTGCCTCTGTAGAATCATAAATCATACTTTTGGAACCGTTAAGGACCTGAAATATAGCTCATCTTTACCTCTGCCTGCTATCCTCAACTCTGACATGCCTCTGGTTCTCAAACACAGCACTACCTGCGCATCGGGCCTCTCCCTACACTGATGCCGCAGACTGCATCTACCCAAATTTACATAAGAAAAGCGAGCGAAGCCTGTTGTTTGTGCTTATGATAATAATGATAATACTGATGATAAGTATAATGAATATATTTTCATTCCCAGTTACCTTTCCCGCTTTAGTGAGGTAGCCTCAATAACAACCGACCATTTTCTTTAGAGTCGAGTCGAAAGCGGTCACACTTGCCCACTTTCCCAGGGTAAACACGACCCCACTTGCCCTACGCCACAGTGTTGGTTCACTTTCTCTATTCTACAGGCATTGCTTTGGTTTTTGCTCCGAGAGCTTGCTGCTTGTGTGCCCCCACCACTAGCTAGGCCAAGCAATACTCGGCAAGGTGCTGCGTCGCATGATGCTGTGTGGCCGTTCGCAACTCGAGGGTGGACTGTTTGGATAACTGTTTCTCTTTGCCTCAAATATCTGTAGTTCTCTACTTTCTCATGCGTATACCAATAACCATGGGAAAGTGGAAGGTAAAATATATGGTGTACGAAGGGTGGGATTTGGGAGTGTGAGAAAGAGTAATGATGGTGAGATGAGGTAGTTGAATTACTAGTGAAAGAGAAAAGACGTTTATGAACGGTATTTGCAGGAAAGGAGTACCATGTGAAAGTGTACAAAAGGAAGGTTAAGAAGCTGAAAAAGAGGGCAGATGAAGACGGTTTGAGAGTATGTGTGAATTTGTTAAAGTAAAATGTTTTGCAAGGAGATGAATATCATGAGTAGAGCGATACATGCTTCCAAGTAAAAATAGAGGAAACAGATAGAGAAGTGGCAACAAAGAAGAAGTGAAAAATGTGGGAGAGTGAGTATTTTGGAGATCTGTTGGATGTGCTGAATTATAAGGTAGCGGATGTGGTATGAGACGAAATTTGCAGAGTGAGAGAGTTGAGGTAGATGGTCTGGTGAAAAGATAAGAAGTGGTGAAAATCTTGCGTAAGATGAAATGAGGCAAACCAGCGGGAGTGGCTGGGACTGCAGGTGGGTTTCCTAAGAAAGTGAGGGAAAGTGTTACTGATTTGTTTGTGAGGTTTTTTTCACTGTGTGTATCAACCAAGGTGAGGTTCCTGAGGTTTGGCATATATGCAGGCATGGAAAACGAAAGTGAATGTTCGAATTACAAAGGTATAAGTCTGTTGAGCATACTCGGTAAATGTATGGGAGAGTAGTGATTGAGAGGCTGGTGAAATGTACTGGCCTCAGACTAGAGAGGAGCAATATGGCTTTAGGAGTGGTTAAGGATGTATAGATCACATGTCTGATTTGAAAGATTTGTATGAGAAATACTTGGAGACGGAAAGAAGTTTTGACATCCAAACAGGACTCTTAATTCCTTTGAGGCAGACTTATCTGTTTCGGTAATGTGAGGAACTCCAAGATAAGTGAATGCTACAGTAATACAAAGTATGTTCATTGGGTCAAGAGGTGGAATCACAGAACCGTCGAAGAAGAGAGGAAAACTGCAAGGAATTTCAGTACAGAGATGGGTGGAAACTGGGTCTTGAAGGCACTGAACTATTTGATTTCGTCTACCTCACTGAGATATCCTGTCCAATTCTGAGATTACTGAGAGAATTGTGTCGAAACGAGATGCATATCGAGTGAGATAAGGAGGAACAGAATTCAAGGATGTAGAGGATTGCAGTGTTGAATTATCAGCGTAAGAGTAATTTTGGTTATTTGTCGAAGAATGGAAATCGTTGGTAGGAAGGAGAAAAAGTGTAGGAGACAGAACAGAACCTTTAAGGAAACCGAAGTTGATGGAGAAGGATCCATCGACAACCAAGGAGATAGACTGACTTGAGAGGAAGCTAGATATGATGGAGCAACGTGAAGGAGGGAAATCAAAAGAGGGGAGTTAGAGATGAGACCCCAGTGCCAGATCCTGGATGAATCAAGGGAATTTACATAGAATTCCCAAAAATCTTCCATTAGCAAGATAAGTAAGAATATCACCAGTGGATCTCGCCTTACGGAGGCCATAATGGTGATCAGAGAGAAGACTGTGGGATTCAAGATGTTTGAGGAATTGGGAGTTGAGAAGGGATTCAAAGACTTTGGAAAAGGTGGATGTCAAAACAACAGGACGATAGTGATGGGATATATCAACGCATGCTTCCAAGAAGAAGGAAAAGTTTTGATTATACCAAACAGAAAGGGAACAGACGAACTTGCACAAGTGTAAATTCAGAGGCACAGTCTTTCAGTACATGAGGATGGATGCTATCGGGACCATTAGCCTTGCTCCAGGAAGAGAAGCGCCTTTCGGACAGTTGGAAGAGCGATTTTAGGGAAAGGCATAGGATTAACAAGTGGAGCATCACGGGGTGAATGAATGTTAGAGTTATCCATGGCGGAGTTAGAGAAGAATCGGAACAAGACTGTTGCTTTGTCTACGGAAGAGACGGAAAAGTGAAGGGAAAGTAGAGCAAAGGAAGTTGTTAGCGATGCTCTTAAGTAAAGACCAGAAAGATCTATCAATGGACGACGGGGGAAGGCTATTTCTTTTCCTTTGAATAAAGGAAAGCTTTGCCTCAAGGATAACGTACTTGCAATGACTATGGGTGATGACACTTGCCGAGTGGAAGGCAGCAGAGATTATCCAAACCATATGTGACTAATCCCTTGCCTGAATGGTCTCAAAGCAGCAGCAGCAACGGTTGAACCATACACTGGAAGATGTCATCTTGAAGTAAGAGGGGAAATGATGCATCCATTCTCGCAACAGTATTCTCTGCTGTGTTTTTGGCGGAGACGGAAGCATTATTACATAATAGTGTTTTACCAAAGGGAAGTCAAAAAAGGTTTTCGTGAGTTATTCCAGTCAGCTTTGTTGAGGTGTCAATATTTACGTTTAGAAGGGGCTACTGAAATAAAAGCACGGTTATTAGGTTTAGAAAAGTTAAGGGACAAGTTAGTTGGGTGTGTGAACCTAACTGGAGAAAAATTGGAGGAAGTGAAGTGTTTTAGATATCTGGGAGTGGACATGGCTGCGTATGGAACCATGGAAGCGGAGATGAGTCATAAGGTGGATGAGGGGGCGAAGGTTCTGGGAGCGACGAAGAATGTGTGGAAAGAGAGGATGTTATCCCAAAGAGCAAAGATGGGTATATCTGAAGGGATGGGAGTCACAGCAGTATTATATGGAAGCGAGACCACACGTATCGCGATGGGCTATCGACTAACATTGTCGGTGTTCAACAACCAACACCTACCAAAGAAATGCCTCCTTTGCGAAGAAAATAAAACATTCCACTTCAAACATGTTTCAACCTAATCAAATCCAAGGATCTAAACATCCTACTTACACTCCATCCTTCCTTCAGTAGATGGATGACGATGTCTTAATGGTACTCATACCGATTGGAGCTCCTTCAGCCAGCCCTAGGCTGCCAGCAGGGCATACTGCGCGCCCTGCAAGACGCGAGTTCGTGTTAACATTTAACCATCAGGGTTAGTTGTCCCTTGCACTTGGAAGTACTCCCTTCCTTAACAGGTGGGAGGGGGGGAGGGGTTAATAGATGGATAATAACTATCATTATTATCATTATTATTATAATCATCATTATCATTACTATCATCATTATTATCATAATTATCATTATCATTATGATTATCATTATCATTATCATTATTCATTTGTATTCATCATGTTATACCCAGGTCATTCATTGGCTCTGTTTTGGCTGAGAACACGACAGTAGATATCTTCATGCGTCACCACACGATACGATTTTCCACACTGTCCATCAGGATGGTTACTACAGGTTCCCCTCAGTGCATTCTCTTAGTATATAGATGTGTTCCTCTGTGATTCGCCCCACGTACTCTCTCATCTCAGCCTGCTTGTCAGCCTCTCTCTTCGTTCACTTCACTTATATACAGTGTCTTGATCAACATTTACTTATCCGCTTCTTTCCACATGTTCATGTTGCCTCAAAGTTTCACTTTACTGTCTACCACGTCAAGATCTTGCATTCCCCAGATCACACACTGCGATATCTCACCAGCAGGTCTGATATGTGTACTACTGAAATACTGAACCTATCATACAAAAATGTGGCTTCCTAGACATGTTTACGTTCTCGAGATCAGGATCAAAGGCTAACTTTACAGGGTCTTCTTAACTACTATGCTCCTCAGTGATTGTGCGCAAAATGATGGATGTGGTTAAACTTCTTATAGATACCACGCTGATATTTCTAGATCTCATTAGATATGACAGATACTACACTGATACTTCTAGATCTCATTAAATACCATAGGTTGCCGGTCAGAGGTCAAGTCTACGTAAGTGACGAAGTTCATGATATCTGACGACCTGATAAATAGCTGTGAACCCAACCTATACCATGGACACTGCCTACAATGGTGCACGCCTTAAGTTTTCGAGGCAATGAGACCAAAAGTCAAGTTTTTTGGGCATCAGAATGTCACTAGTTACTTGTGTATGCAGTACTAGAACTAGTTTGATAGACACATTCCAAGTTTATATCACAGAGAGAAAATTCTGCCCCAGATTAAGTGTCCTGGGTCATGGGCCAAAGTTCAAGGCCACCAGGTCTTGTTTACGACAGTGGTACTAGTAAACTGCTTGTATGCACAATATGGTTATTGTCTAGACTTGCACCCGGAACCTTCATATCAACAATACACTTCATTATCGTTTCAGGATCATGGGTCAAAGGCCAAGGTCACAAGGTCTTGTATATTGAAAGGCGACTGAATGATTGTGTACACAACGTCTGAAGACTGACAACGTGTTTAATGGTCATTGACCAAATTTATGCCACATACACTACGTATAAAGCTGTCTAGTTGATTAACTTTTGAAACCGGATCATCTTACTTGATGCATGCGTGTGCAATGGCTGAAGGCTGAGTCGATGGATGTAGTACACCAGATTTTCGTATATAACGGATACTAAATAAAGAGTTCTGCACCCGAAATTTACGCTTACGAGACATAGAGTCTGGTCCAAACTTATGACACAGATACTTCTAATATAACTCTACATCTGACGTAAACTCGGAGGTCGAGGGTGACATACTAACGTCGGTGGACTGTACATACTTACATGCTGCTAAATGTTTGTGTGCTCGATATCTCTGCCGGATTATTGTCTCTGGACTGACATTGTACCACAGATAAGATATATAAAGCTTTGCATGTGGTTATAACTTTTTTGAGGTCAGAGATCGAGGTCATAAGGTGTGGTGTGCTAAGATGCTACGTACCTGTCCTCGTCATACGTAATGCTGGTTACGTTTTGTTAAGTTAGGGGTCAGAGTTCAAGATGACATTTACTAGGAGGGTGCAGAGGCATAGGTAAGGGGGAGAGGTGTTTTATTAACTCATTTCTCTGGTTGTTTAAGATCACTCTGCTTACAGTAGCAAGTTATTGTGAGGGAATGAATGGGGTTGAGCCTGAGGTAGTGAGTCATGATGACACATGATGAGCCGAGGGACGTGATACGTAAGAAAATCGTTATTGTGAGTTACTACTGAGGAGGGAAGGTGAAATGGCGTCTCGTTCGGTGTGAGGTGGTAGTGGTACTGTAAGGTGCGACTGTAGGTGTGAGGTGATAGTGGCAATGTAAGGTGCGACTGTAGGTGTGAGGTGGTAGTGACACTGTAAGGTGTGACTGTAGGTATGAGGTGGTAGTGGTACTGTAAGGTGCGACTGTAGGTGTGAGGTGGTAGTGGTACTGTAAGGTGCGACTGTAGGTGTGAGGTGGTAGTGGTACTGTAAGGTGTGACTGTAGGTGTGACGTGGTAGTGATACTGTAAGGTGCGACTGTAGGTATGAGGTGATAGTGGCAATGTAAGGTGCGACTGTAGGTGTGAGGTGGTAGTGGTACTGTCAGGTGCGACTGTAAGGCTAGGCGTGAAGTAGAGCGTACATATCAGTGATCAGTAATGACGTATAATGGGGATGGACGTGGCTTGGTGTGCCATTCAGAGGTATGACGATGACGTGGGTTTGAGCTTCTGCTACGATCCGTGTTGTGAGGAAAGGAGAGGGTAGGGTATGGGATACTGTATCCTCATAAGATGTGAGTGAGAAAGGTGTATAAGTAGCGGGATTGATGAGAGGTGATGCGTCACTCAACCGTGTGAATGAGGGTGAACGTCTGATGGTTAGTAAGTGTGAGGTGTGATGAGCGTGAGTGTCCCGCACTGTTATGGGGACGTGTGAGAGAAGGATGGCCGTAGGTTGGTATGCCGCCGTAGAGTGCAAGTTTGTCACACACACACACACACACACACACACACACACACACACACTATTGAGGTAGCGTCAGGAACAAAGAAATGGTATTCGCTCACATCCACTCTCGAGCTGTCACGTATACCGAAATCACATCCCTTTATCTAGACCCTGTCCCATAGATCTTTTCGTGGTTTTTCCTGACAGCCTGACGTTCCCTGGTTCAGTCTGGTGACAGTACGTCGCCCCCTCTATAGCACATCCTTCCAATTCACTTTATCCCGTCCTCTCCTTACGTCCTCGTGCATGTTCATGACCCGAGCGCTCCGGATCATTTTCACCCTTCCATCTCCAATTTAGTGTCCCCTTTCTCCTTGTCCCATCCATTTCTGACACATGTACCCTCTTTGTCAACCTTCTCTCACTGGTATGATTAGGTCGCTTTAGTGATAGATATTTCGCCCCACGACTGATATACTTGATATCATTTAGTTACATAAAGAGTTTACGTGCTTTTGCCTTTGCAACGTCATAATTTCCTTCTACTCTTATTACACTAACTCACGAGTCCCTCTTTCTCTCTACTCTCACAAAAAAGCTCCTTTAGGACCCAGTGGTCTGTTGATGTTTGATTTCCTTTGTATTCCTTTATCTTCTCTCCATATGTCCAAATTCAGCACACCCTTTTTAGCTCTCTCAACCATGCTCTTTTTTTTTTTTTTTAACCACATCTCTCTTACCCTGTTAGGTCTTCGTAGATCAACGCCCGCTCACACCACATTTCGTTCACAGATGTTTAACTTCGAACACAATTCCCCCCCTTCCGTACATTTCCATCGAGAACCCAGGCCTTGCATCGTGCAACATTGCTGGCACTGATGTACCTTTAAACATACCCATCTTCACCTTCTCAAATGGTAACCTTTCCTTCCACATATTCCACAGTGTTCTCACACCTTCTCTCCCCACAGCTATCCTATGACTCGCATCCGCTCTCATGGTTCCCTTAGCTGGCATATCCACTTCGAGATATCTCATATACTTCACTTTCTCCAAAATTTCTACATTCAAACTCACGTCCCCATCTAACCTGTCTCTCTCAAAGCCCAAACATAATCACCTTGATTTAATTCACATTTACTCTCAACTTCACATTTCAGAAACTTTCCAAAACTCAGAAAGCATCTTATGCAGTTTCTCACTCGAATCTGCCACCAGCGAAGTGTCTTCAGCAAATTATAGCTGACTCCGCTCCCTAACACCCCACACTGTCCCAGACAAACTACAGAGCTGCTTCTCTCTCTAAGATCCTTGCATTCACTTCGCTTCCCACCCCTACCATGAGCATGTTAAACAAACATGGTGACATCATGCACCCCTGCAGTAGATCCACATTCGCTTGGGATAACTCGTACTCCTCTCTTTCTATTTTTCTTTTATGTTAAAGGCTCCAATCATGGACAAAAGTCCACATCAAGGCCGGGCCTTAATCAAAATAGAGAGAGGATTATCAACGGGAAAAAGAACAGACAAGGGAAAGTATTTACGATTTTTGGAGGAAGTGGAAGACCTGTCTTTTAAAATGTACCAGGTCATAGTTATTGGGAAAGATATGAGAAGGTAGAGAGTTCCAAGATTCTAAGTGTAGAGAAAGAAACATTAATCAAAACGGCCCACCCTTGAGTTACCAACAGTCTCACAGTAATCGTGTGACGCAGGAGCTTGCCGAGTTTTACGTGATCTACCTAGTGGTGGGGGCTCACAAGCAGCCAGCTCTTAGGAGTTAAAGACCAAAATAATACCTACAAAAGAGGTAGAGTGAACCAACAGTGCGTTGTAGGGCAAGGAGGCCAAGTTTGGAAGTTAGCCTGGGTGAGTTTATAATTCGGATCGCTTTCGACTCGACTCGACTCGATCAGTAACGATACAACCACCTCAGATGTGAGAGCAGTACTGCATACAAAGACGAATCAATTCTTTGCATAAACGGAGCAACTATTCAGAAGAAAAAGTTTCGATATCTAAACAGGACACCCAGAAAGAGTGGATGTTACAGTAATACCAAGTATGTTAATTGTGTCAAGACGGTGGAATTAGAGAAATGTCAAAGAAGAGACGAGAGTTGTGAGTTTTCGACAGAGAGATGGGTAGAAACTGGGTTTTGGAGGCATTGATCTTAACTAGTTTTTTTCTACCCCGCTGAGATATCCTGTCAAGGTCTGAGCTTATTGAGGAAGCTGTGTTAAGATGAGATGCAGATCGAGTGACAGAAGAGGGAGCAGAAATGAAAGATGTGGATGAATGCAGTGTTGAGTCGTCACCGCATGAGTGCATTTGGTTACTCGTAGAAGTGAGGAAATCGTTGAAAAAAAGAAGAAAAAGTGTAAGGGACACCACTGTTGACGGAGAAAAGGGGAACGGCTGATCTATCAACAACCAGAGATAGATCGGCCGGAGAGGGAAACTAGATATTAAGGAGCAAAGTGAGGGAGGGAAGCCAAAAGAGGGGAGCTTAGAGAAGAGACACCGATGCCACATCCTATCAAAAGCTTTGGATACGTCAGGGGCAACTACACATGACTCCCAAAAATCTTTCAGGGATGATGACCAGACATTAGAAAAACAGGAGAGAATATCACCAGTGAATCTTACCTAACGGAAACCACACTGGTGATCAGAGAGAATATTGTGTTTCAAGGTGTCTAAGGATATAGGAGATGAGGCAGGTTTCAAAGACTTTGGAAATTGTAGATGTTATAGCAATAGGACGACATTTAGAGGGTTCAGAACGGTCATTGTTATAAATGGGATGTATCAAGGCATGCTTCTAGAAGAAAATTTTCCTTCTAGCATCTCTCAACCGTATCGTACGGTTTCTCCAGATCCATAAACGCCAAAAACACATCTTTTCATTTATCTAAGCATTTCTCGTACACGTTCTTCAAAGCAGACATCTGATCCTGACATCCTCTCCCAGTCGGAACCTACTGTGAATGTCTCCACCATCTTAATCGTCGTTCTTCCGTACAACTTTCTTGGTACACCCAACAAATGACTCATCTTCACGGATGCGTCAGATGGGTTTCAAAGTGATCATTACGATTCCTGTTGTTTCGGTAGGTTTGGTGAGCGTGAGAGCGAGACGCTTTCCTAATGATTATGGTAGTTGCTGTCGATAATGATTATAGTTAGATAATAGATGATATGCATTATAACCGTTTAAAACAATATACTCCACAAGTTGTTCACACATCCTGATCTACACGGACCTTAACGCGGTGGTGGGGTTTGTGTGGAGCTTGAGCTATGGCAGCGGGGGTTTTCCTTTCCCTGGTACGTGGGTTTAACCATGCCGCAAAGGTCAAGCTTGAGCTCTCACACCAACACCTAGGCTATTTTCTCTCCTATACTTTTCGTTCTTACCTTCTTGGTCCATCAAAATTGAAATTGTTTATTTGAGATAAAATGAAGTTCTAAGAGAGAATATTCTAAACTGTATTTAGAGCGCTGAATAGCCTTAGATGCTCCAGTGATTGGCTTATAAGCTTAAATCTTATAATCCAATCTAATCCACAAGGTGTTCATCATTTTCATTCACATCACTGGATACCCATCGACCCCTAATTATACCCTCAACTGCCACATCACATTCTTCAGTGTCTCATTTTAATCACCCATCACTAATATCCGATCCCTCTCATCAAAACTGCCGACACTAACTGTGGTTCTCCCAAAACTCGCTCTTCTGCCTCACTCGTCTTGCACGAATAATCACCCACCTTTCCTAATCCCCTTTCACTTTCACTTACGCCAGTCTCCGGCTCACGTCTTTTTACTCTCACTCGTTTCCCCATCTCCTCCCTCTGCTGAAGTGCTGCCCTTTCCTTTGCTCCCGACTTTAAACTGACCCTTGATACCTTTAAGACATTTCCAAATCATTCTTCCTCCTTACCCTTGAGCTTTATTTCACTTAGATCCTGAACATCTTTGATCCTCTCCTCAAACTTGCTACCTGTCTCTCCCTTATCTCATTTTGTTTACATAAATGCATATTCAGGCATCGTAGCCTGAGTCTTCGAAGAGGATTAGCACTCCCTTCGTGGCTACTTCAGTCTCATTTTTTTTTAGAAAATTAAACGCAGGGAAGGGAAGGTTTCCAACGCCACTCCCGTCCTTTTAGTCGCCTTTTACGATAAGCAGGGAATACGTTGAGATTTTCTTTTTTTCCCCTATCCCAGGTATATATATATATATATATATATATATATATATATATATATATATATATATATATATATTTTTTTTTTTTTTTTTTTTCAAACTATTCGCCATGTCCCGCATTAGCGAGGTAGCGTTAAGAACAGAGAACTGGGCCTTTGAGGGAATATCCTCACCTGGCCCCCTTCTCTGTTCCTTCTTTTGGAAAATTAAAAAAAAATAATGAGAGGGGAGGATTTCCAGCCCCCCGCTCCCTTCCCTTTTAGTCGCCTTCTACGACACGCAGGGAATACGTGGGAAGTATTCTTTCTCCCCTATCCCCAGGGAAATATATATATATATATATATATATATATATATATATATATATATATATATATATATATATATATATATATTCGCCATTTTTCGTGTTAGCAAGGTTGGGCGAGGATCAGAATAATGGCCATACTTGCTCACATCCACTTTCTAGCTATCATGAATCATGCATGAAAACCAGAGCCCCCTTCCACAACCAAGGCCCTCAGACCGTTCTCTTGGTTTTCCATGACCACTTCATAAGCCCTGGTTCAGCCCTCTGACAGCACGTCACGCCTTACGTGCTACATAGCTCAGATTCGCTCTTGACTATGCAAGCCTCACACCCTATTTAATGTTCAGGCCCCATAACTTAAACTTCATGCTAAATATTTTAATGTTCAGGCCCCATAACTTAAACCTCATGCCAAATATTTTAATGTTCAGGCCCCATAACTTAAACTTCATGCCAAATATTTTAATGTTCAGGTCCCATAACTTAAACTTCATGCCAAATATTTTAATGTTCAGGTCCCATAACTTAAACTTCATGCCAAATATTTTAATGTTCAGGCCCCATAACTTAAACTTCATGCCAAATATTTTAATGTACAGGTCCCATAACTTAAACTTCATGCCAAATATTTTAATGTTCAGGCCCCATAACTTAAACTTCAGGCCCCATATCCTAATGTTCAGGGCCCCATATCTTAACGTTCAGGCCCCGTAACTTAAACTTCAGGGCCCCATATCTTAATGTTCAGGCCCCGTAACTTAAACTTCAGGCCCCAAATCTTAATGTTCAGGCCCCATAACTTAAACTTCAGGCCCCATATCTTAATGTTCAGCCCCATAAGTTAATGTTCAGGCCCCAAAACTTAAACTACAGGCCCTATAACATAATGTTCAGGCCCCATAACTGAAAAACTCTTTCACCCATCTCCTTTTCTTCTCCATTTTGGCCTTCCTTTCCTTCTTTTTTCCTTCCACTTTTGACACGTATATGCTCTTTGTCAGTCTCTCTTCATTTCAGCGCATTCTGGTTTAATTCACACTCCGCTCACTGTCATACAGCCCTCTTTCCTTGTCATTCCTTACATGATCAGCCCTTCCCGCTCACCGAACTATGTTCAGGCATGACATTTTCAGTAGGTCCTCCCTCTTCCATTCTTTTGCATTAAGGTCTCGTACAACACCGCCAGATCCACTATTCACCGTTAGACATACTCATCTTTTCCCCCCTACAAACTCAGTTCATCTAGGACCTTTGCCCTGTTTCCCATGTTATGATTATCTTCGACTCCCACAGTTCCATCTATTACCAAGTCATCTCTCAAGTATCTGAAGCACTTCATTTCATCAAGATTCGCCCCATTCAGACTCGCACATAAGCCCACCTGTTTCGCTCCTCTGATAAATTTTAGTACCTTGTTTTATCATTATCATTATTATCATTATCATGATTATTATTATCATTATTATCATTATTATTATTATTATTATTATCATTATTATTATTATTATTATCATTATTATTATTATTATTATCATTATCATTATTATACTTAGTCGCGTCTCCCGCGTTAGCGAAGTAGGGCAAGGAAACAGACGAAAGAATGGCCCAACCCACCCACATACACATGTACATACATAAACGCCCACACACACACACACATATACATACCTATACATTTCAACGTATACATACATATACATGCACAGACATATACATATATACACATATACATATTCATACTTGCTGCCTTTATTCATTCCCCTGGCCACCACGCCACACATAAAATGACAACCCCCTCCCTGCACGCTCGCGTTAGGTAGCGCTAGAAGACAACAAATGCCACATTCGTTCACACTCAGTCTCTAGCTGTCACGTGTAATGCACCGAAACCACAGCTCCCTTTCTACAACCAGGCCCCACAAAACTCTCCATGGTTTACACCACACGCTCCACATGCCCTGGCTCAATCCATTGACAACACGTCCACCCCGGTATACCACATCGTTGCAATTCACTCTATTCCTTGCACAACTTTCACCCTCCTGTATGTTCAGGCCCCGATCGCGCAAAATCTTTTTCACTTCATCCTTCCACCTCCAATTTCGTCTCCCACTTCTCGTTCCCTCCATCTTTCCTCACTCATTCTCTCGATGTGACCAAACCATTTCAATACACTCTCTCCGGCTCTCTCAACCACACTCTTTTTATTACCACACATCTCTCTTACCTTTTCATTACTTACTCGATCAAACCACCTCGCACCACATTTTGTCCTTAGACATTTAATTTCCAACACATCCACCTTCCTCCGCACAACTCTATCTATAGCCCATGCCTCGCAACCATATAACATTGTTGGAACCACTATTCACTCAAACATACACATTTTTGCTCTCTAAGGTAACTTTCTTGCCTTCCACACATTCTTCAACGCTCCCAGAACCTTCACCCCATCCCCCGCCCTGTGACTCACTTCCGCTTCCATGGTTCTATCCACTGCTAAATTTACTCAGATATCTAAAACACTTCACTTCCTCCAATTTTTCTCCCTTCAAACTTACCTCCCAATTAACTTGTCCCTTAACCCTACTGAAACTAATAACCTTGCTTTTATTCACATTTACTCTCAGCTTTCTTTCATGCACTTTACCAAACTCAGTCACCAACTTCTGCAGTTTCTCATCCGAATCAACCACCAGCGCTGTACAATCAGCGAACAACAACTGAAACACTTCCCAAGCCCTCTCATCCAAAAACACTGCATACTTGCCCCTCTTTCCAAAACTCTTGCATTCATATCCCTAACAACCTCAATCATACACAAATTAAACAACCATGGAGACATCACGCACCCCTGCCGCAAACCGACATTCACTGGGAACCAATCACTTTTCTCTCTTCCTATTCGTACACATGCCTTACATCCTTGATAAAAGCTTTTCCCTTCTTCTAGCAACTTACCTCCTACACCATATACTCTTAATACCTTCCACAGAGCATCTCTATCAGTTATCATATGTCTTCTCCAGATCCACGAGTGCTACATACAAATCCATCTGTTGTTCTAAGTATTTCTCACATACATTCTTCAAAGCAAACACCTGAACCACACATCCTCTACCACTTCTGAAACCACACTGCTCTTCCCCAGTCTGATGTTATGTACATGCTTTTACCCTCTCAGTCAATACCCTTCCATATGATTTCCCAGGAATACTCAACAAATTTATACTTCTGTAATTTGAACACTCACCTTTATCCCCTTTGCCTTTGTACAATGGCACTATGTATGCATTCCGCCACTCTTCAGGCACTTCACCATGAGCCATACATACATTGAATAACCTTACCAACCAGTCAACAATACAGTCACCCCCCCCCCCTTTTTTTTTTAATAAATTCCACTGCAATGCCATCCAAACCCGCCGCCTTGCCGGATTTCATCTTCCGCAAAGCTTTTACTACCTCTTCTCAGTTTACCAAACCATTCTCCCTGACCCTCTCATTTCGCACACCACCTCTACCAAAACACCCCATATCTGCCACTCCATCATCTAACACATTCAACAAACCTTCAAAATAGTCTCTCCTCACTTCACCACTACTTGTTACTAACTCCCCATTAACCCCCTTCACCGATGTTCCCATTTTTTCTCTTGTCTTACGCACTTTATTTACCTCCTTCCAAAGCATCTTTTTATTCTCCCTAAAATCTAATGATACTCTCTCACCCCAACTCTCATTTGCCCTCTTTTTCACCTCTTGCACCCTTCTCTTGACCTCCTGCCGCTTTCTTTTACACATCTCCCAGCCATTCGCACTACTTCCCTGCAAAAATCGTCCAAACACCTCTCCCTTCTCTTTCACTAACCATCTTACTTCTTCATCCCACCACTCACTACTCTTTCTAATCTGCCCACCTCCCACCTTTCTCATGCCATAAGCATCTTCCGCGCAAGCCAATACTGCTTCCCTAAATACATCCCATTCCTCTCTCACTCCCCTTACGTCATTTGCTCTCACTTTTTCTTTTCTGCACCCAATCTCTCCCGGTACTTCCTCACACAAGTCTCCTTTCCAAGCTCACTTACTCTCACCACTCTCTTCACCCCAACATTCTTCTTTTCTGAAAACCTCTACATATTTTCACCTCTGCTTCCACAAGATAACGATCAGACATCCCTTCAGTTATCCCTCTCAGCACATTAACATCCAAGTCTCCTTTTCACGCGCCTATCAATTAACACATAATCCAATAACGCTCTCTGGCCATCTTTCCTGCTTACATACGTATACTTATGTATATCTCTTTTTAAACCAGGTATTCCCAATCACCAGTCCTTTTTCAGCACATAAATCTACAGGCTTTTCACCATTTCCATTTACAACACTGAACACCCTATGTACACCAATTATACCCTCATCTGCCACATTGCTCACCTTGCATTCAAATCACCCATCACTATAATCCGGTCTCTTGAATCAAAGTTGCTAACACACTCACTCAGCTGCTCTCAAAACACTTGCCTCTCATGATCTTTCTTCTCATGACCAGGTGCATAGGCACTAATAATCACCCATCTGTACATCCACTTTCAGTTTTACCCATATCAGTCTGGAGTTTTCTTTCTTACATTCTATCACATACTCCCACAACTCCTGCTTCAGGAGTAGTGCTACTCCTTCCTTTGCTCTTGTCCCCTCATCAAACCCTGACTTTACTCCCAAAACTTTCCCAAACCACTCTTCCCCTTTACCCTTGAGCTTCGTTCCACTCAGAGCCAAAACAACCAGGTTCCTTTCCTCATACATACTACCTATCTGTCCTTTTTTCTCATCTTGGTTACATCCACACACATTTAGACACCCCAATCTGAACCTCCGAGGAGGATGAGCACTCCCCACATGACTCCTTCTGTTTCCCCTTTAAGAGTTAAGATACAAGGAGGGGAGGGTTTCTAGCCGCCGCTCCCGTCCCCTTTAGTTGCCTTCTACGACACGCGGGGAATGCGTGGGAAGTATTCTTTCTCCCCTGTCCCCTCGTTTTTATTCACATTAATTCTCAATCATCCCCTTTCGATCTCCTAAATTCGGAAACCAGCTCCTGCTACTTCTCTGTCTAATCCACCACCAGATATGTATCATATGCAGGGAGCAACTGGCTCACCTCCCAGCTGCCCCCTCCCCAATCTTTAGCATACCCTCGCCCCTTTTCATGAACCCTTCATCAAACTCCCTCACCACCCCGTCCATAGCCAGATTAGACAGCCACTGTGACATCATGCACCCTTGACGCAGACCAACATTCACTTGGAACCACTCACCCTACCCTCTTGCTATTCACACATATCTTCTCCCCCAAGAGAAACAACTCTCTAAATATAGCAGCTTTCTTTCACACCAGATCCTCGAAGCACCTTCCAAGAAGCATTTCTGTCAGCCATATCATGCGCTTTCTCCAGGTCCGTAAATGCCTTATATAAATCCCTCTCTTTCTACAAGTATTTCTCACAGATCTTCAAAGCGCTTGGTCCACACATCATCTTCCTCTCTCTGAAACCACATTGTTCCTAGTCTGATGGATGGTCTGTTCATGCCACTAACCTTTTCAGTCACCGCTCTCTTGTTCATCTTATCAGCTATACTCAACAGACTTATACATCTATAATTCGCGCATTCACAATCATTCCCCTCAGGCACCGCACGTTTAGCCTTACATGCACCAAAAATCTTGACTCGTCAGTCTACGCTGACATCCCCACTCTTGGTAGATCAAATACCTAATGATAAGAGGAAAAGTGAACCAACATTGCGGCGTAGGTCAAGTGGGTCAAGTTTTGAGGTTAGCGTGGGCGAGCTAATAATTCAAACCGCTTTCGACTGTGTCAAGTTTCTAGCTAGACTTCATGTTATGGCTTTAGTTGTTCATTCCTTGCCTCTTGTGAATCGCTGTTCATTGGTGACATCATCAAACCGGTTTAAAAACGTAATTGTGGGTATAATTACTTATCTACACTCATGGGGCCCTGTCTCAGATATATATTTTTTTTTATTATGCAGTTCCTTGAATCTCTCTTATGCTTTCTACATTAACCATGTCTTCAGTAGTGTCACTCCATTTATCCACTACTCTTATACTATAAAAGTACTTTTTTACATCTTTTCTAAGAAGTTTCTTGCTCAATTTCATGTTATATCCTTTGGTTATTTTATACTTACATCTGTCGAAGAACTCGCTGATGTAATCAATTTTTCCTAAAAAGTTAAAAGTTATGACCAAGTCCTCTCTTTCTCCCAAGGTGGGAAAGTTTAAGGCCCTAACATTATGACTTCTGGTACTATCGTCGATGCATATCCACATACCTGACGTAGGCTAGGGGTGTTTTTGTGTGTGTGCATACGCTACATACATAGGAGTAAAGACATGGCACACATATACATGGTTAGGAAGACGGGAGCAACACAGCACGAGTGTGAAACTCTTCACGCAATGCACAATTAAATATGGCAAATACTAATCACACAGTATTTTGAAAAATGAAAGCAAGCAATTTGGAAATGCGGTACTGAAAACACGAACTTTACAAAAGGTAGAGAAATCAGTGAATAAGAGTCGCTAATAGCTTTGTAAAATAATCTGTTTTCTCGATCTTATCTCATGGTCTATATACATGTACTTTAAAATGTCAAACATGTATCTAAACAAGTAGAGAAACTGGAAGGTGAAAATAAAGATGAATGATTCTCAATATTGTACCCGTCTACGACAGTCACGTTAGTTTATAATTCAAGAAATAGCACGGTTGAAACATCATGTGCACATATCTCCTGTGAAATTCCTAAGAGATGAAAACAACCTGGTGATGGTATAGAATTGGTTAATATTGCGCACACTGCAGCAGTCGGACACACAATGAGAAGAGCTAGGAGGTTCGACCCTCCCTTGGAAAACTCCGCCCATAGAACTGCCGGGGCTCCTCCCTCTGAAACCTAAACTCCGCCTTACAACTTCCGTAGACCAATCACAGGAATTACCTTTTCACCGAACTGACCTTCACGCACACACACACATTCTCTCTCTCTCTCTCTCTCTCTCTCTCTCTCTCTCTCTCTCTCTCCAGCACCTTCATTATGCCTACAGAAAAAGATACCAAACATCTTTGCACGTTTGACCCCTCACAGTACAGAGCGTTATTTATCACTTAAGTATTGATAGTATTTACTACAGTATTGGTTTTGGGAACTTGTGTCTTTAGTCACACTAGAGTTGGAAATTGTACCAGTATTAACAGAGACAGTCCCAGCTGCGATCATAGCGTGTGACAAATAAGGGCAGCAACAACCACACCCGCGGCTGGCGAGTAGCAGGCCGCATCATTTTCGCTTGGCATCTGATCTACATTCCAGTTCTAAATGTATTTCCTTCAGGCACAATGATGCCATTATTGCATGATTAAGTGTAAGATTGAGGGATTATGTTACTGTATGATCTTGAAAGATCCGCAAGTCATGTAGTGTTAGAGAAAAATTGCGCTTCAAATAACTACTAATCTTAGGTATTACTTGAACGCCCGGTCATTTGGTCGCGTATCTTCGCATAGATTACTTCAGCCTCATTATCATCATGTTCACGTTGATATATGACTGTCTCACTTTAGCTCCTGGCAACATCCTGATCCTGATCATTACTTAGTCTTTATTTGTAACTTATGCCATCTGGACATTGTGTATCTGTAATAACGAATCGTACTCCATTAACTCTTGTAAACATAGTTACTCTACTGGCTGGTAGGAAGCTGTGGTTTATACAACGACTGCATTATCATGCATATCATTGTGGTCCACACATAATTGCAACACTTTGAGAATAATGAAGGTTCTATCTCTTTTGGATAATGGTAAAGCTATGAGGTTCAGTTCATTATGGTTCAACTGGATCTCTGCTAGTATGTTTCCTCAGGGATCATTCCCAGTATCCCTTGGGGATCATGCCCGCTGTCTCCAGGGATTCGTGGCCTGCGTCACCGATAGCCTGGTATCACTGGGGTCTCATTTCCAGTCAGACCAGGAAAGCGTGCCAGGTTTCTCCACGGAGTCGTGCCAGCTTTCCACAGTGGTTCATGTCTGTTGTGATTACTATTTGTGTGGACGGGGAGAGAAGCTTACACTCGTGTTATTTCAACTCTTACCATCGTATATGTGCGTACAGTACCATGCATTTACTCGTACGTTTGTAATTACCTATTTTACCATACAAGGAGGAAGTTTCACACTCGCGGTGCGCCATCTCTTGAACACTCGCCAATCATACAACCTCTTGAATTTATGCATGATGTCTGCATTAACCATGTCCTCGGACGCTGTTCTAATCATACACCGCTCATACTATAAAAGTATTTCTTTTCATCCTTACTTACAATTTAGTTAATCTTATGTTTTGTGTCTGGTTCATTCATCTGTACATCTCTTGGTCGAATTCTTTTGAAGCCTTAAAGTTTATGATCAGGTCACCCCTCAGTAATCTCTCTTCCAAGGTCAATAAATATGAAGCCTCCATCCCTTCCCTGTAGATTAGTTCTTTTAATTCTGGTACCATATTTGTTACCCTCCTGTAAACTTCTCTGTGACTTCTTTTGTATCTTCTATGCGCGGTGACTAAACCTATAAAGAATACTCTTAGTTTTTGCCTTATTCAGGACGTGAATAGCTGGCTCAATATGTTCTTATCCATATATTTGAAAGCTCCTCTGATATTTGCGAACCAGTGAGAGGGAGGGCTGAGACAATAGTATTACCGCCCCCTCCCACGACCTTTCCCTCTCTAATAGACCTGCCTCATTTTCTAATCACTATACCAACATACGTGGCCTCACCAGTAACCTCTCTTTTGTTGAACATCTGTCTCCTACCTGTCTCAGTATCTTACTTTTTTCTGAGAACCAATTGTCTAATGTTCTCACTAGCCACTTTCTCATAAACAAATGAAATTTCCATTCACGATTCCGGTTCAAAGGTGGTGTTTGTGCTTATTCCAACATCAACACTCCTGTTGCACACCTTGAGGATCCTGGGTCCCCAACCTTTGCTGTATCTACCTCAAGGTCTGTCTCTCAACTACTTCGCTTTTCCTTTGTTTCGCCTTCTGCTCACACCCGTAAACTGAGATCCTCTACCAAGAGGATTTTAACGTTCACCGTAGGAAACGGTTGAATTCCACCCATACGGATGGTGGTGGAATGGAAGCCCCCACCTTCACCGTCTTTAATGATCCGAAGCAGTTTATCATTCACCCCAGCCATATTCGTAATCGGTGTGACCACTTGTCAAATGTTCTGGATCTGTTTTTCACCTCTAATTCTTGGCTCTGTAGCTACATGATCTGACCACACTCACATAAATGTGTCTATCTTAACGGCACCTCCCATTCCAGCAGCCCATTCTAAAGGTAAATATTGACACCTTAACAAAGCTGACTGAAATAACTTACGAAAATTCTTTCCTGCATCTTCTTGTGTAAATTAGCTTCTCCGCCAAACAAATAGCAAGAGTTCATTGTTGCAGATATGGAAGTGTTTATCCCCTCTTCCTCCTGGACAACCTCTTCTTCCAATCCATAGTTCTACCGTTCCTCTTTTGAGGCCATCCAGGCAAGGTATCAGGCATATCGGGCTTGGAAAAAACTCACTTTCCTCCTATTTCCATTCGGCATTTATCACTACCCATAATCACTGCAAGCACGTTATCTGTGAGGCAAAGCTTTTTTTTTTTTTTATTGAAAGGAAGCGCAATAACTTCTCTTTATTCACTGATAGGTCTTTCCGGTCTTTAGCAAAGAGCACTACCTTTCCTTCACTTTTTCGTTCTGACGGTACTATAACTGTCTCTCCCGTAGACAAAGCAATTCCCATGGAACCGGTTTCTCCTCTAACTCAAGCTTGGATGACTGTAACATTCCTTCACCCCCTAATGCTCCTCTTGCTAATCCTGTGCCTGTCTCCATAATCTCTTTACAAAATGCCCAATATTCGCTTCTTACTCTGGACATAAGCAAGGTCCTGATGACATCCATCCCCGTGCACTGAGTGTGCACCTGACCTTGCACCTGTGCTTGCTCGTCTGTTCAGTTTCTGTTTAACAAGAAGAACTTTTCCTTCTCCTTGGAAGCATGCGTTGGTACATCCCATCCCTAAGAATGGTGACCACTCTAACCCCCGTACCTATGGTCCTTTTGCTCAGACATCTACCATTACCAAACTTCAAAATCCTTCCTCAACTACTATATCCTCAGACATCTTGAATCTCACAATCTTCACCCTGATCACAAGTATGGCTTACATAAGGCAAGATCCACTGGTGATAATTCTTATTAATGTCTGGGCGTCATCCCTGAGAGATTTGGGGGAATCCTATGTCGTCGCCTATGATACATCCAAGGCTTTTGACAGGGTCAAACATTTGACATTGGGGGTCTCATCTCTACGCTCCCCTGTTTTGGCTTTCCTCACACATTTTTGCTCTTTTATATCTCTCTGTGGCCGATCTATCTCCATGGTTGTTGATGGATTAGCTTCCCCCCACTTTTTCCATAAACAGCGATATCCCGCAAGGTTCTGTCTTGTCTCCTACACTATTACTCCTATTTTTTCAACAACTCAACGCTGCATTCATCCACATCCTTCAATTCTGCTCCTTCTCTCACTCGATGTGCATTTCGTCTCGGCACAACTTCACCAACAAACTCAAACTTGGATAGGATATCTCAGTGGGGCAGATAAGATCAGTTAAAGTTTAATGCTTCCACGACCCAGTTTCTGCCCATCTCTTTATCGAAAATTCCTTACAACTTTCTCCTTAGACGGTTGTGTGATTCCGCCTCTAATTTAATTAACATACCTGGTATTACTGTAATATCCACTATATCCTGGAAACCTCACATCACGGAAATAGCTAAGTCTGCCTCTAAGAAACTGGGAGTCCTGTTAAGACATCGAAATTTCTTTTTTTCTGAACAGTTGCTTCGTTTATACAAAGGATTGATTAGTCTTTGTATGGAGTTCTTCTTTCAATCTGGAATGGTTCTAGATCTGTATCCTTACTTGTTAGAGACGAGTCGAAATCATTCCAATCTATCAACTCTCCCAGGCTAACTTCAAAAATTGACCCACTTACCCAGCGCTGCAAGTTTGGTTCACTTTCCCGCTTCCATAATTGTTCCGTTGGTTTTTGCTCCCAAGAGTTGGCTGCTTGTATGCCCACTCCACCAGCTAGACCAAGCAATACTTGGCAAGATGACGCGTCACTTAATTACTGTGTGGATACTGGCAACTCAAGGTTGGGCCGTTTTGATACCTGCTTCTTTCCCTACACCTTGAAGCTTTAGTAACTCCACCCTCTCATGGCTTTCCCGCTAATCTTCAGCTACAAAAGAACCTAATTCCATCTTGTCTTACCATGTTTCTTGCTCTATTTCACTTTATGGCCTCAGTGCTCTGTCTATGCATCTTTCAACATAAAGCTGCATTTGATCACCATATCGACTGGGAAGGAGCTAAGACCATAGCTAAATCAAATCATTTCGGTGATAGAAATGTAACTGAATCGTTTGATCTCTGGCACATACTTTCCACGTATTCCCTGCGTGTCGTGGAAGGCGACTAAAAGGGGAGGGAGCGGGGGGATGGAAATCCTCCCCTCTAATTTCAACTTTTCTAAAAGAAGGAACAGAGAAGGGAGCCAAGTGAGGATTTCCCTCAAAGGCTCAGTTCTCTGTTCTTATAGCTACCTCGCTAACGCGGGAAATGGCGAATAATATGAAAAAACAAAAAAAGAAAACAAAATATAAATATGTATATATATATATATATATATATATATATATATATATATATATATATATATATATATATGTATATATATATTTTTGCCTTTTCGCTGTCTCCCGCGTTAGCGAGGTGCAAGGAAACAGACGAAAGAATGGCCCAACCCACCCACATACACAGGTATATACATACACGTCCACACACGCAAATATACATACCTATACATCTCAACGTATACATATATATATACACACACAGACATATACATATATACACATGTACATAATTCATACTGTCTACGTTTATTCATTCCCATTGCCACCTCGCCACACATGCAATAACAACCCCCTCCCCCCTCATGTGCGCGAGGTAGCGCTAGGAAAAGACAACAAAGGCCACATTCGTTCACACTCAGTCTCTAGCTATCATGTAATAATGCACCGAAACCACAGTTCCCTTTCCACAGCCAGGCCCCACACAACTTTCCATGGTTTACCCCAGACGCTTCACATGCCCTGGTTCAATCCATTGACATCACGTCGACCCAGGTATACCACATCGTTCCAATTCACTCTATTCCTTGCACGCCTTTCACCCTCCTGCATGTTTAGGCCCCGATCACACAAAATCTTTTTCACTCCGTCTTCTCACCTCCTATTTGGTCTCCCACCTCTCCTCGTTCCCTCCACCTCCGACACATATATCCTCTTGGTCAATCTTTCCTCACTCATTCTCTCCATGTGACCAAACCATTTCAAAACACCCTCTTCTGCTCTCTCAATCACACTCTTTTTATTTCCACACATCTCTCTTACCCTTACATTACTTACTCGGTCAAACCACCTCACACCACACATTGTCCTCATACATCTCATTTCCAGCACATCCACCCTCCTGCGCACAACTCTATCCATAGCCCACGCCTCGCAACCATATAACATTGTTGGAACCACTATTCCTTCAAACATACCCATTTTTGCTTTCCGAGATAATGTTCTCGACTTCCACACATTCTTCAACACTCCCAGAACTTTCGCCCCCTCCCCCACCCCATGATCCACTTCCGCTTCCATAGTTCCATCCGCTGCCAAATCCACTCCCAGATATCTAAAACACTTCACTTCCTCCAGTTTTTCTCCATTCAAACTTACCCACCAGTTGACTTGACCCTCAACCCTACTGTACCTAATAACCTTGCTCTTATTCATATTTACTCTCAGCTTTCTTCTTTCACACACTTTACCAAACTCAGTCACCAGCTTCTGCAGTTTCTCACATGAATCAGCCACAAGCGATGAATTATCTGCGAACAACAACTGACTCACTTCCCAAGCTCTCTTATCCTCAACAGACTGCATACTTGACCGTCTTTCCAAAAGTCTTGCATTCACCTCCCTAAGAACCCCATCCATAAACAAATTAAACAACCATGGAGACATCACACAACCCTGCCGCAAAGCTACATTCACTGAGAACCAATCACTTTCCTCTCTTCCTACACGTACACATGCCTTACATCCTCGATACAAATTTTTCACTGCTTATAACTTGCCTCCCACACCATATAATCTTAATATATATCTTAATATATATATATATATATATATATATATATATATATATATATATTCCTATGAGTCGACGGGGAAAATGAAACACGATAAGTTCCCCATGGACTCATAGGAATATCTTGATCACGCGCAAAATTGTGAAGTGTTTTAGATATCTGGGAGTGGATCTGGCACGGATGGAACCATGGAAGCGGAAGTGGATCATAGGGTGGGGGAGGGGGCGAAAATTCTGGGAGCCTTGAAGAATGTGTGGAAGTCGAGAACATTATCTCGGAAAGCAAAAATGGGTATGTTTGAAGGAATAGTGGTTCCAACAATGTTGTATGGTTGCGAGGCGTGGGCTATGGATAGAGTGGTGCGCAAGAGGATGGATGTGCTGGAAATGAGATGTTTGAGGACAATGTGTGGTGTGAGGTGGTTTGATCGAGTAAGTAACGTAAGGGTAAGAGAGATGTGTGGAAATAAAAAGAGCGTGGTTGAGAGAGCAGAAGAGGGTGTTTTGAAATGGTTTGGGCACATGGAGAGAATGAGTGAGGAAAGATTGACCAAGAGGATATATGTGTCGAAGGTGGAGGGAACGAGGAGAAGAGGGAGACCAAATTGGAGGTGGAAAGATGGAGTGAAAAAGATTTTGTGTGATCGGGGCCTGAACATGCAGGAGGGTGAAAGGAGGGCAAGGAATAGAGTGAATTGGAGCGATGTGGTATACCGGGGTTGACGTGCTGTCAGTGGATTGAATCAGGGCATGTGAAGCGTCTGGGGTAAACCATGGAAAGCTGTGTAGGTATGTATATTTGCGTGTGTGGACGTATGTATATACATGTGTATGGGCGTGGGCTGGGCCATTTCTTTCGTCTGTTTCCTTGCGCTACCTCGCAAACGCGGGAGACAGCGACAAAGCAAAAAAAAAAAAAAAAAAAAATATATATATATATATATATATATATATATATATATATATATATATATATATGTATATGAGGAAACGGTATGGGTGAAATGATGAATAATGAAATACAAAGTTTCAATAACCATTTTTATTATGTATTAATACGAAATGTAAAGAAACGTTGAGTCTCTTCAAATCTTTTTGTTCACATCAAAAAATTGTATCGTTGAGTACTTGTGTGTTTATTTAACAAGTGTTGGGTAACTGTTTCATAATTCCAGCGTACATCCCAGTCACAAGCTCTAAATCACCCCTACATTGTGTTTCGTTTAGGCTTTCTGGTCTGATTTGTGTTGACCTATTAACTGCGTCGTTCAACTTTCACCTCAGTGGGGTTATCATAGGGCTACATACAGCAGCATCCAAGGTTAACAAATCCCGAAACCTGTTTCGGCACAGGATTTTCATCCTTAACTTTCATTTCGTGCAGTGTATTCTTAGAACAGTCCGGTTAATCTGTGCATGAGATAATGTCCTCAGCCTACTCTTAATAATGTTCGGAATGTTTCGTTGAAATAAAGAAATGTGGAAAGATTAAAGTTATTGAAGGATCACATTCTTTAACCGTGGTTTGTGGGAAGCCAGTAGGTGATGATGACCTTGAATAAATAACTGGTGAGAGGCTGCTGAGCCTACACGCCAAACTGAAGCATATTCAGACGCTGGAAACGTTACACTTCGATTCTCTGTCTAAATCAGTTTCAAACTCTTAGTCTCTTTACAGTTATTATGATTAAAAACTATCAACTTTTTGCGGTTGTAGGAGGCTAATAACAGTGATCAGTTGTCCGAGAGAAATGGCCTTACCCATAAATAATTCATGTACGTATTATATCCTGTTATAGTTATGTTTATATACATTTTTCACACTGAAACTTTAGATAAGTGAAATGATTTTTTTCTTCAACTTTCATAACACTTGAAAGGGTTTTTACTCACTGTATCGGACAGAACTGGAACGTATGGTGGTTGTTGCGGCAACTTGGGCAAGTCACACAGTAGTCTTAATTATGTGGAAGACGACGTAATATTATTGCTCATAGATTTAACCCGAGGCATGAGACTGCATTAACTGTGACAGATAGCTACGTCAACATTGGTTATGGTACACGAAATAGCAGACTTCGTAACTAACCTTCAAACGCATGATGAGCAGCGATGCCAATGAACGGAGCCAACCTCCACGCGGTATATATACCGTCCAACCCTTCCCATCTCGGTTGCCAGTGAGCCGGTTTTTACCCAGTCTCTTCTTAACTCAGCCATATAACCTATGTCTAATGTAAAGACAAAGGTGAATTATTCATTTTAATTGGTAATCCTAGAGGGTAAAAAGAAGAAATTATGCTCTAGAGCATTACGACCTGCAGGCGAGGCATAGTGGTGAGAACAGTTGATTCTCATGAAGGCCAGTAGTTTTGACAACGCCAGTAATTTTAGTGTGAAAATTACCCCCTTCTTGATGGTAGGGAAGGGAAATGTTTGTTTGTAATAAGAGCTAGAGATGTCAATATATATATATATATATATATATATATATATATATATATATATACATATATATATATATATATATATATATATATATATATATATATATATATCCCTGGGGATAGGGGATTAAGAATACTTCCCACGTATTCCCTGCGTGTCGTAGAAGGCGACTAAAAGGGGAGGGAGCGGGGGGCTGGAAATCCTCCCCTCTCCTTTTTTTTTTTTAATTTTCCAAAAGAAGGAACAGAGGGGGCCAGGTGAGGATATTCCAAAAAAGGCCCAATCCTCTGTTCTTAACGCTACCTCGCTATCGCGGGAAACGGCGAATAGTATGAAAAAAAAAAAAAAAAATATATATATATATATATATATTACATTATAATAAATGAAATTCAGAAAACCAGAAATACAGGTTTCCATGCAATCAGTGCTACTCTGAATTAGTGTAGCTTAGGTCAGGTTGCACTAAATTAACTAGGTTAATTCTAGTGAAAAGGAATCTGTAATCAAGCGGAACCTAACCCAGTGATATTTTACGGAAACTCTCCTGTTTTTGAACTTCAGAGTAAAGATTTGTTCTCTTCTCAGTAATTCCGACAGCTCTGCCTTATCTAACACACCGGCCAGTGTTCAGATAGAATGACAAGGCAATTAAAACCTTCACACACACACACACACACACACACACACACACACATATATATATATATATATATATATATATATATATATATATAATATATATATATATATATATATATATATATATATATATATATATATATATATATTAGAGAGAGAGAGAGAGAGAGAGAGAGAGAGAGAGAGAGAGAGAGAGAGAGAGAGAGAGGCATTAATGAAGAGGAAGAGAGTGGAAACCTGGACTCAGCCTGCTTGAGGTTACACTGAGTAAAGTCACCTCTGAAAATGTTTATCATCACCAGTTGGCGAGAGTGCTTTCTTGTCAAAAACGCCTCGCTTCAAAGGAGTCCATCCGGACCCTGCTACTGAATGAAGCGCAGCCTCGAAGTCAAAGACCTCTTGGATAAAGGAGCCTGGGACTATACTCAAAAACCACTTTGTGAAAGGGGTTCTGGAGTGCAGAATGGAAAAAGATGAGAGTAAACGAAGCAAGGGGCATGTGCACGAGATGAATGTGGCATGCGAAAGGGTAGCGAGTGGTGCGAAGAAGTGCAGTTGCTAGTGAAAAGAAGTGGGAGGCGGTTGGGCGGTACTTACAAGGGCGTAGTGCAAATGATTGGGAGACGTGTGAGAGAAAGCGGCAGAAGGTCAAGAGGAAGGTTAAAAAGGAGGGCAAATGAGAGTTGAGATGAGCGAGTATCAGTCAACTTCAGGGAGAATAAGAGGGTGTTTTGGAAGGAGGTAAATAATGAGCGAAAAACAAGAGAACAAATGGGAACGTCGGTGAAGGGAGAAAGAGGGAGGTGATAACAAGTACTGATGAAGTGAGGAGGAGATGGAGTGAGTATTTCTAAGGACTATTTAATGTTGTTTGATGACAGAGTGGCAGATGTAATTTGTCTGGGTCGGGGTGGTATGCAAAGTGAGAGGATCATGGAGAATGATGGTGAAAAAGGAAGAGGTAGTGAAAACATAGCGTATGATGATATGCGGCAAGGCGACTAATGGGGATGTAATTGCAGTTGAACTTATTAAGAAAGGGGTGACTGTGTTGTTCATTGCTTGTTTTGGATTTTTAGTATTTGAATGCATCATTGAGAGATGCCTGAGGATTGTCGGAATACAAGGCATAGTGCCATTGTATAAAGGCAAGAGGAATGAGAGTGAGTGTCCAAATTACAGAGATATAAGAATGTTGAGTATAGCTAGTAAGTTGCATGGGAGGGTATTGATTGAGAGGGTGAAGGCATATACAGAGCATCAAATTGGGAAGGAGCACGGTGGTTTCAGAGGTAGAGAGATTGTATGGATCAGGTGTTGTAAAGAATGTTTGACAAACACTTAGAAAAACAGATGGATTTGTATGTAGCATTTATGGATCTGGAGAAAGCATATGATAGAGTTGATAGAGGTGCTTTGCAGAAGGTGCTAAGATCATACTGCGTTGGAGGAAAGCTATATGAAACGGTGAGAAGTTTTTATCAAGGGTGTAAGGTTTGTGTATGAGTAGGAAGAGAAGAGAATGAATGGTTCCCAGTGGAGGTTCGTCTGCGGCAGGGGTGTGTGATGTCACCATGGTTGTTCAATTTGTTTATGGATGGGGTGGTTAGGGAGGTAAAGGCGAGTCTTGGATAGAGATGAGTATGTAGTCTGTTGGAGATAAGAGGGCCTGGGAAGTGAATCGGTTTTTGTTTGCTGATGAAACGGCACTAGTGGCAGATTCAAGTGAGAAACTGCAGAAGTTGGTGACTGAGTTTGGAGAAGTGTGTGAAAGGAGAAAAGTGAGAGGGAATATCAATAAAAACAAAGTTATTAGATTTAGCTGGGCTGAGAGATAGGTTAGCTGGGATGTGACTTTGAATGGAGATTAATTAGAGGAAAAGTGCTTTACATACCTGGCAGTGGACAGTGGCAGTGAATAGAACAATGGAGGCGGAAGTGAGGCAGAGGGTGGAGGAGAGGGTGTTAGTTCTGGGAGCACTGAAGAATGTGTGGAAAGAGACAACGTTATCTTGAAGGCCAAAAATGAGTACGTTTGAAGGAATATTATATGGATGTGAGGCATGGTCGATAGATAAGGCTGTATAGAGTATGGTTGATGTTTTGCAGATGAAATGTTTGAGGACAATATATGGTGTGAGGTGGTTTCATCGAGTAAGTAATGAAAGGGTAGGATAGATGTATGGTAATAGAAATAGTGTGGTTGAGAGAGCAGAAAAGGGTGTGTTGAAATGGTTTAGTCATATGAAAAGAAAGAATGAGGAAATGACGACAAAAAGGATACATATGTCAGAAGTGGAGGGAACAAGGAGATGGAGGGGATTAAATTTAAGATGGATAGGGTGAAAAAGATTTTGAACAATCGGGGTCTGAGCATGCAGGATGGTGAAAAAGTGAATTGGAACGATATGGTATACTGGGATCGACTTCCTGTCAATGGACTGAACCAGGGCATGTGAACCGTCCGGGATAAACCATGGAAAGGTCTGTGGAGCCTGGTTGTGGATAGGCAGCTGTCGTTTCGGTACAGTATACATGACAGTTTGAGAATGGATGTAAGCGCGGATGGGGCCTTTCTTCATCTGTTCCTAGCGCTATTTCGCTAACCCGGGAAACGGCGATCAAGTATATATATATATATATATATATATATATATATATATATATATATATATTATCCCTGGGGATGGGGGATTAAGAATACTTCCCACGTATTCCCTGCGTGTCGTAGAAGGCGACTAAAAGGGGAGGGAGCGGGGGGCTGGAAATCCTCCCCTCTCGTTTTTTTTTTTTTTTTTTTTTTTAATTTTCCAAAAGAAGGAACAGAGGGGGCCAGGTGAGGATATTCCAAAAAAGGCCCAGTCCTCTGTTCTTAACGCTACCTCGCTAACGCGGGAAATGGCAAATAGTTTAAAAAAAAAAAAAAAATATATATATATATATATATATATATATATATATATATATATATATACATATATATGCAATAGTTATGGAAGAGGGGCGAGTATGCAGTCTGTAGGGGGTTAAGGGAGGCCTGGGAAGTGAGTCAGCTGTTATTTGTTGATCACACGACACTGGCGGCAGATCATGAACGAGAAACTGCAGAAGTTGGTGACTGAGTTTGGAAGAGTATATAAAAGGAGGAAGATGGGAGTAAATGTGAATATAAGCAAGTTAGTAGGTTTAGCTTGGTGGATGGACAAATTAGTTGTGGTGTGAGTTTCAGTGGAGAAAATTTGGAGGAAGTGAAGTGTTTTAGATGGATTGGACATTGCACTAAATGGAACCATGGAAGTGAAGTGAGTCATAGGATGGGTGTGGAGGCGAAGGACATTGGAGAATTGAAGAGCGTGTGGCAAGAGAGGTCGTTATCACCATGCATTGTTCGAAAAGTAAGAGCTTAAATTTTTTCAAACTCCTCACCAAAGTTCCGACATTGGACAGGTAAGTAGGCTCTGCTTAATGTGTCTGCAAAGAACATTACTTCAGTATCATATACAAGGGTCCATATCAGTATGGCCCACAGCCCCTTCGAGGCCTTGTCCAAAGGCTTCAGTACAATGTTTTGAAGCGGCTATTGTTCGTATACACAATTACTGGTCTCCCAAAGGGCAAACGCAACCACCTGTACCTTCTAATTGGCGTAGCAAATGTTGCCAACAAAGTGGACTCATAACCTAACTCACAATGATGGTAGCCAGCCAGAATGGGAGTAGCGCATGTGTGAAAATAACTGGTGGTGTGAGTGAGTGGTCTGAAATTATTTTGGCAATGTATCAAGATTGTACGACGTCACCGTTATTGTCAACATCCTTATGGATGAAGCAATATGTCAGATGCTTACAAGATGGGGTAACAGTGGCGTACATCCCAATTCTGCTGACGCTTTGCTGTTGTTAACTGGTGGGTTTGATCATGTAAAAGTCGATGGAGGACGTTGGTTATGAGAGGGATACGTTGTTACATGTCATAAGACCGCAATGAAGAACAGAATGGTGAGAATAAGTGTAGATTTGTGGAGGTAAACTGCACCCAGGATGGTAGTAAACAACGGTGAATGGGCAAATATATGATATTTAAGTGTTGAGTGTGTAAAGCTGAAACACAAAAATTATCTCTTCTCTGACATAAGGACGTGAAACTCATGTCTGATTGGTCATACTGGTTAAGAAATGAATAAATAGCGTCTACAAAGATGCAGTACTTGAACAGTATAGTTAGAATTGAGAAGAGGGCATTTGGTATGAAAAAGTTTTCATAAAGGCCCACTGCTGAAAAAATGTGTAGTCATGTGGAACGCTTGGCAGATGATAGATTAGTCGTGATGATGTCAAGCAGCACAGTCGAAAGTTTAAAACCCGTACATGTTTAAGACTCCGTCCAGCTGGAACGAGTCTCCGAACCGCTTAAGCCTAACGTACATCTGGTGCCCAGATCTTGTCTTTCCACTAATGGTTCCTTTCCACTTTGGCTGTATCTCAGAATTGATTAACAGGCATCTCTGATGTGAGAACATGTTCATAGGCACAAAATTATACGATTCCTCTGTATCTGATGATTCCGTTATAAATTTTTATCAATTTTCTCTCTTCATTGTTGTGTATACTCTGTTTTAAGCAGTAATATTCGTTACGTTTCCATCAACATTCGTTTTACATTTATGTAACTATGCTTACATTTGCGTCATATACCTGTTGCATGACTTTCGTGACAAGGTTTACTTAAATTCCTCTTCAAGCGATTATGAGCAACAAACACCCTCGGTGCTGATACAGCTTTGTTGACGACGGCTGTTACTTCTGGGTGACCCATCTGTAAACTCGGTATTTCACAACTAACTCTTGCACTCTGACTTAGACATACTGGTAGTGGTCAGTAATTTTCTTGGTATTTTTGTTCATGTTCTCTAAATCTTCAAAGATGTAGTTTGAGCAAGTTGCCTCCGTGTTACCACACTGACCCATATCCAAAGAACCGACTGAAATAATCTAGACCTAACGAGATCACAAGCCTGTTACAGTCAGCGCCCAATAGACTGCACAAGTTAACAGTCAAATGCATATTTTTTGTTTCATGGAGAAAGAAAGGACGACGGAATGAGAGGCAAGTCTCGTAGATGACATCTCGTTTCTGTATTACACAGACGCTAGGCTTTACTTTCACTGTGCTGTATTGATACTTTTACGCAGTGGCAATGATGAATCCTAAAAGGTTGACTTTTATGTAAGTAGACTTTTAAGCCTTTGCCTCTGATAATGAACCTATTAATTACGTGACAAATTATCTTTCCTTAGGAGCAACATTTTTGTTGTTTTGACAAGAGAATATGACACTATAAGGGTTTTGTGTACAAACATAAGTCTGGAAAGCATTGCTCATCATTGTTCCTTAAGGAAAGTGTCTAGTATTAACTGCAATGGACGGGCAGGGTGGCTGGGGTAGGCCGAGTTGCAGCTTCGGTGGGGCGAGGTGTCGGGAGGTACGATGTTGTGGTATGTGGTTAGTGGGCCTTCGCTGTAGAGGCCTTTCACCAGCAGGGGTAGAGTGATGGGAGACGTTCACAGTAGCTGTGCATCCTGATCGGGAAAAGAAAATTGCTTTGGTCAGGTTACGAGTTACCTTTATTGTTGATGTCATAGGCTGATCACGTTCATAGTCCAAGATCCGCTCTTCCCCTACAGGATGGCCGCTGCCAGACCTACCCATCATCACTGATCACTACGCCTGACATAACTTGGTCCAGTTTATAGACTGAATGCCAACTAGCGCCCATTTGGATGGCAATGACCCTCACACTCTTGCCAGTTTCTCACACCACGGGTCCCCGACTACCTTGACTTGCTCATCCATGACTTCTGTACATTCACTTGTTATACAAAATGTTTTAGAGTTCCCTCTCTTACCCGCCAGACTCCCAGACTTTATCGACGATAGGGGACACCGCAGAAATTGTTTTTCTCTTCTTTTTCTTTATATCTCTTATTCATAATGTGAAATGATTTGCACTATAGCACACAAAGTTATAAACAAAGTTTTGTTAAAAGTGACTAAAGAAATTTTGACCCTGGTGTCTTCTCTGTCCCCGTTTAATGGCCCTCGTGGGCGACAGCAAAGTCTCAGGCAGGAGTCTGAAGATAATGTCATGACGTTAAGGGCATTGAATATCACTGGTTCACGAGAAGGAGAGGATGATCACAGGAATCTAAGGATGGGAGATTAAACGTTTTTAGATTAAGAAAATTCTATTCGTTGATAGAGAGTATGGGAGGAGAGAAGGATTGGAAGGATTAGTGTCGTCAGGAAAGAAAGAACCCTGTAAAGAGAATGTTATTGCAGGTCTCTACTGGCACCGAAAGTTTATGTGGTTGGTATAAGAAACTGATATGTAATCTCGAGATTTGTGCGGGCGAACTGAAAATGGAAGCGGTTAGATGAACAGGTAAAGAATTTTATAGTGTAGAGAAAAATACTCTTGCAGAGGGACATGAGTGCAGTAGCGGGGGATTGAGAAAGTGGAAGGCATTGTTGGAGGATGGGGAATACCAGGTGCGAATTTTGATTCTAGTGAGTTCTAGTAGACTTTTGTGCTGAGAGACGTGAGTTTCTGGCAAGTATTCATTCTTAAGGTAAGCTGATCCATAAATGTAGAGCACATGGCATGATCTTCATTTTTGCTGCTTAGATACCCTGTAAGCCATTCGTGAGGCAGATGTAGTGCTGGCGGGTGAGACGAGGCAAATACTGTAGAAGTAGTGGTTGAGGTGAAAGAGATGTGTTGGTAGTCGTGGGTGATATGAGACAGATGTGGCGTTGGTGGGTAAGGTGAAGCGGATATACTGATGGTGGGTAAGATGAAACTAATGTTGTGGTCCTGATGGATCACATGAGGTGGATGTAGTGGCAGTAGTGGTGGTAGATATGTGGTAAATGTCACGGCCGTGGTGAAAGTAGTGGCGAAACACGGCCCTGGAGGAGGTAGCTTGGGGCATCATTAGCCACGACTACGGTTACTACTGCTGCAATCTGAGCTTTCTTTACTGATGTCATCGCTAAGGTCACAACCCAGTGGAGCCGCGCGGACATCGTGTTTCCATCATAAAAGGAAGAACCACACCAAGGTCAAGTTTACGTTGGTTTGGTCATGCTCATGGTTGCGTGTTAAATTTGTTATGCTTGGTGGCTGGTAGCCATAGCACCATCGTAATGCTATTACACGCGAGGCGCTACTTCAAGGCTGATGGAAAGGTTAGCGGAACGTTATTTCTTTAGAACAAGCGTAGTAGGGGGTCTGTGTCTCTCTTAACCCAGACTCCCCAGGTTATGTGAACTTTGTTGAAAATTGAGGACATCGTCAAGGATGTTTTTTTTTTTTTTTCTCTCGTCTCTTATCTTTCCAGCCCACATTCATATACAACTTTTTAGTTTATAGTAAAACAAGCTCTGGCTTACTATGGAATTACCCTGGACGGACTCAGGAAGTCTGTAGTGGCATCGTCACTTCTGGGTGCTCACATCTACTTCTGGAAAAATACTGCGTTTCCTTGACTGCATTCCTGGGTCGATAGTGTCTTGAGTATACTCCCACCTATATGCCTCCCTCCTCTCATCCCCACCTACATGCCTCCCTCCATGCACTCCACCAACAAGCCTCACTGTGTGCATTCTAATTTAGTACCTCCCCCCCCCCTTGCCTGCGCTCCTACCTGCATCCTTCCCTTTCTGCATTCCTATCTATATACAGTCAGGACGGTGGCTTAGGGGTATATTTGGGTGCACACGTGATGGATGAAACGAAAATTGTGTGTACACATTATTCTAGGTCCCACAGAAGCATTCTAGAGGTGAGCCGATTTGTCAATAATTCTGTTTATAGCCTGAAACTGATTTTTTCTTTTTTCTTTTCTTTTGTTTTTTGTGCAGGGATCCTCTTATGATTGAATGTCACTTTGGTTGAACTGAGACTTTTGAAATTGGATTTGTTGTGGGCCGATTTGTCTGTAATTGTATTTAAAACCTGTAACTAAGTTTGAGGGGTATTTTTTCTTTTCTATTTCAATTTTCCATATGATTGCTTATTGCCTGTGTTGCATTTGTATAAACAATGTCTCTTAGGGTGATATGAGGTCTTCGGAACTGGGTATTTCATGCCGATTTGTCAATAAATCTTATGATGGTCTAAAAATCCCATTAGTATAAGTAATGTTTCGTGCCGATGTCAGTAATTCTACTCGGAGCCGAAACGGAGTTTTGAAGGTATTTTTCCTCCCTGTGAGTGACAAGATCACATTCCTGTTAAGTAATGTGTGTCATATTGCCTGAGCTCAGACTTATTAGATCAGGTGTTTGGGGCCAAAGTCACAATAAATCTATTAGGGAGCAGGAACGTTGCTTTAATTTTTTTCTCTCTCTTATTATGACTGACTAGTCATGTGTATCATTTTGAGTGAACTTAAATTTTTAAAACAGAGTGTTATGGGTGGATTTGGCAATACTTCAATTTAAAGCCCAGAACGGAGTTGAAAAGGTAGGTTTTAAGCCCCCCCCCCCCCATCATTACCTTGTCTTTTTCTAATCAATTAATGTGTTATTTCGTATGATCTGCGAACTTTGGGAGCAAATGTTACATGCTGGTTTGTCAGTAATTACACATAGAGCCAGGAACGGTACGGTGATTTAAAGGTAGCTTTTTTCTCTTCTTGTGATTGTTTAGATGTCAGATGTTTAGAAAATATGTCATTATCTTTTATTTCTTAAGAAAATAGATTTCCCATAAGATGTCTGTTTAGGTCATACTTTTGATGAGTAACATTTTGAAGTCAAAGAGTTCTGTTGTGGCCATGAAGGACTCAATATAGACTTTTGAGATAATCAACGTGTCTGATATATTTCATTATAACCTGGTTCATATCGTTCGCTATATGTCGTATCTAGGTAATATGTTAGAATATATTAGGATATCATTTGAGATAAAGAAGCATTTTATTATCTTATATTCCATATCTGGCGAGATCTTTTTTTCTTTTTTTTTACCTGCAAAATACCTCGAACCTACAATTTCAGTCGTTCATCTTTGAAAAAAAAAAAAACCCGAAAATCCTTGAAAATTTCAGTGTAACTCATACTTTTCATACTAAATAACTTTTTAGGGTCGGAATATTGATTTAAGAAAAAAGCCCCTAAATCAATTTTGAAATAATGACACGTTTAGTATATGATTATTCAATTCACAGCATTCCCTGATATCCGTCGGCCTAGGAAGCAATATAGAATAAAATATTTTTTGCTTATAAGAATTATTGAGAAATCGGCATGGAATACCCGGTTCCGAAGACCTCATATCGCCCTAAAAGAGACATTGTTTATACAAATGCAACACAGGCAATAAGCAATCATAAGGAAAATTCAAATAGAAAAGACACAAAAATAATTCTTATGATAGTCTAAAAATCCCATCAGTATAAGTAATAGTTGTCATTTTCACTAAGTTGACGTCTGTGCAACCAGGTGCTTCGTGCCGATGTCAATAATTCTACTCGGAGCCGAAACTGAGTTTTGAATGTATTTTTCTCCCCTGTGAGTGACAAGATCACATTCCTGCTAAGTAATGTATGTCATATTGGCTGAGCTCAGACTTATTAGATCAGGCGTTTGGGGCCAAAGTGATAATAAATCTATTAGGGAGCCGGAACGTTGCTTTAATTTTTTTCTCTCTTATTATGACTGACTAGTCATGTGTACCACTTTGGGTGAACTTAAATTTCAAAGGTTTTAAATACAATTTCAGACAAATCGGCCTACAACAAATCCAGTTTCAAAAGTCTCAGTTCAACCAAAATGACATTCAATCGTAAGAGGATCCCTGTGCAAAAAAAAAAAAAAAAAAAAAGAGAAAAGAAAAAAAAAGAAAATCGGTTTCATGTAATAAACATTTATTGACAAATCGGCCCATAACATCACATGCCTCGTAGATCGGTCACCCACCTCTAGGGTGCTTTATAATGTCAATATACGTCACACTTTTCATTTAGAATAAGATTCTGGGATCGAAATGTTCTTTTAGGAAAATAAAGTCCAGAAATCATACTTTTTTTTTTTCTAAACACAGCTGTGTTTAAGTTTAGATCAATCCCATTTCATTCATGGTAATGGTTTCGCGGGCAAACGCTGTACTTACAATGAGGCAATGTACCGGTTTATCACCTCACCAAGACAAGTAGATGAAATCATCACCGTAAATGCGTTAAGATTTGACATATATTTCGCGTCAGTAATACGAGTCATATTATTTGCACCTCTGTAATTCAAAAGTTTACATGCATTTCCCTGCTAGTCATCTCTTTGTTTTTCTACTTCCAAGCGAAGATCCGTGTTTCTGATCTCTGCTACTAACAAAAGCAGCTTTGAAGGAACTGAATGGTCTGTCGCTACTTACGTTCCCCTTTATAAGGCTAATGGACAAGCGAGTCCCACATTGTGAGGTGGTTGACTCAAACCATACCTACAGTAAATCACATGGTATAACTTACCCTCACGTTTTCATTAATTCATCTAAATGGTTTGGAATGCCTTTAACCTTTTGCCAATGTTGCCAATGACGTGTGATCCGTGGTGAGCGGTTAGCGTTGCTAACCTCGATGCACAGTGGGCCAACTTGGGGGTCGAGCGCATAAGTTCGAAACCAGGTTGCCTCAGTGGTTCAACAATCAACCCAGCTGTTTTTCCTTCCTTAGGGATTAGTTGATAAATTGGATGCCTAGCTCAGGCGAGGAGATTATATATATATATATATATATATATATATATATATATATATATATATATATATATATATATATATATATATATTTTATATTTTTTTATTATACTTTGTCGCTGTCTCCCGCGTTTGCGAGGTAGCGCAAGGAAACAGACGAAAGAAATGGCCCAACCCCCCCCCATACACATGTATATACATACGTCCACACACGCAAATATACATACCTACACAGCTTTCCATGGCTTACCCCAGACGCTTCACATGCCTTGATTCAATCCACTGACAGCACGTCAACCCGGTATACCACAGAGGACTGGGCCTTTGAGGGAATATCTTCACCTGGCCCCCTTCTCTGTTCCTTCTTTTGGAAAATTGAAAAAAAAAACGAGATGGGAGGATTTCCAGCCACCCGCTCCCTCCCCTTTTAGTCGCCTTCTACGACACGCAGGGAATACGTGGGAAGTATTCTTTCTTCCCTATCCCCAGGGATAATATATATATATGTATATATATATATATATATATATATATATATATATATATATATATATATATATATAATACTTGAAGCTGTTTCCCGCGTCAGCGAGGTAGCGCAAGGAAACAGACGAAGAATGACCCACGCACATATACATATCATCATATACACATATACACATCAACATATACACATATACATACATATACATATATACACATGTACATATTCATACTTGCTTGCCTTCATCCATTTTCGGCGCTACCCCGCCCCACAGGAAACAGCATCACTACCCCCTGCTTCAGCGAGGTAGCGCCAGGAAAACAGACACAAAAGGCCACATTCGTTCACACTCAGTCTCTAGTTGTCATGTGTAATGCACCGAAACCACAGCTCCCTTTCCACATCCAGACCCCACAGGCCTTTCCATGCTTTACCCCAGACGCTTCACATGCCCTCGCTCAGTCGTCCATTGACAACACGTCATCCCCGGTATACCACATCGTTCCAGTTCACTCTATTCCTTGCACACTTTTCACCCTCCTGTATGTTCACGCCCCGATCGCTCGAAATCTTTTTCACTCCATCCTTCCATTGGTCTCCTGCATCTCCTTGTTCCCTCCACCTCTGACACATATATCCTCTTTGTCAACCTTTCCTCCCTCATTCTCCATATGTCCAAACCATTTCAACACACCCTCTTCTGCTCTCTCAACCACTTTTTATTTCCACACATCTCTCTTACTCTTTCATTACTTTCTCGATCAAACCACCTCACACCACATATTGTCCTGAAACATCTCATCTCCAACACATCCACCCTCCCCTGTATAACTCTATATATAGTCCATGCCTCACAGCCATATAATATTGTTGGAACTACTTTTCCTTCAAACATGCCAATTTTTGCCCTCCGAGATAACGTTCTCTCCTTCCACACATTCTTCATCGCTCCCAGAACCTTCGCCCCTCCCCACCCTGTGACTCACTTCCGCTTCCATGGCTCCATTCGCTGCTATGTCCACCCTTAGATATCTAAAACACTTCACTTCCTCCATTTTTACTCTATTCAAACTTACATCTCAATTAATTTGTGCCTCAACCCTGCTGAACCAAATAACCTCGCTCTTATTCACATCTACTCTCAACTTTCTCCTTTCACACACTTTTAATGAGATGACCTTGATTAGGGCATTCAGTTGCCAGTACCGTCTCAGCTACCATAAGAAAGATACAGTCCAGAGAAATGGTGACGATATCCACGACACAAAAGGGGAAGAAGCAACACAAAACGGAAGACCTGTTGGCCTATACCGGCGTTACTAAGGCAAAAAAAAGAAAAAATCTTACAAGCATATGATTGATGAAAACATACAAAATGGTAGTAGCCATGTGGTCTGCTACTGAATAAGCCTATTGTCTTGGTATCTATCATAAAAGCAGACAGTTTAGTACAGGTTACGATGACCATATTAGTAAGGTCGTTACCACGCTCGCCCTTAATGTTGCTGACATCATAGACATATGAAATTTACACTTACTTTCAAGTTCTATTGTGGTTTCAACACTATTACTGATAGTGATCACCACGTTTATAGTCACAGTGATCACCACGTCTATAGTCTGTCAATGATCACATCTATAGTCAGAGCCTGCTTCCTGAGCACTGCTGTTGACGGTCATCACTGCATTTGTCCACATATCTGCCAACACCATGAGTGCTGGTGTTCCTAAATATTCCCAAGCTGGTGACAATACCCTCAGATCTCTGTTGACGGCTGTCACCCACACTGGTGTCACCATCCTAAATCCTGCAGTTGAAAGTTCGAAATACAGATCTCTGAAGAAAATTTCCTGTGCTACGTTTTATTTAGTAGGTCATCGATACTGCATCTAATTTCATAGGTGTTATAGACGCATTATGATGTTAACAGACAAAGCTCTTGCGCATGAGGAATACAATTGTTTGAAATAGATTTATGTTTAACCGTCCTTAATGTCAGGTGAGATTTACAAAGGTTATCATCACCTGGCTGGTTGTGACACAACCTCCTACGCCAGTGGACGACGGAGCGAGTGTTGTCAGGACCTGGTTGTGGATGTATCTGTTTTGCTATTCTTATCTAAGAGACGTATGTACACGTTCTTTGTGTTTTCAGTAAAGGTCATATTAGCTACCTGACTTAAATCATTTAACTTATATATAGCATTCACTTCAATAGGTACTGTGGCCAGGAACTTGAGATAGAGATGGAACGAAGGATCATTCTGATATAGTAATGGTTTCCAGTCTTGCATGTGATTCTGAAAGGCCGTTCTGGTCGCGGATCTCGTGGTCTAAAAAAAAGGGAGAAGCATTATCTTTACGTGACCCTGTCAAGAACACAGTGAATCTTGTCTCAGTGAAATGACACTGAGTTATACGTGGCGGATATTTTTTTTTTTTTTTCTCTGAGTCGAGTGGTCTTATTAGTGGCTGGCCTTGGTAGTGAGAGAGGGCAGACTTGACCAGCATCAGGAGCTAGCTGGGAACATACTCCGATAATCTCATCCACATCGTGGGACAGACAGTGTCTAAGTGAACTGGCCTCACCAGGAATATGATTATACTTCGACCCAGTGTGAATCTTGAGTCATACCATGGACTTTCGTAATGTATCAGTTAGTGTTGCTCATCTTGATGCATTCACGAGACGCCTAGGGTCGAACGCATAGGTTCGAATCCTGGTTGCGGCAGTTGGTCCACAGTTAGCCCAGCTGTTCATTCACCCGTTGGGGTCGGTCGATAAAATGGGCACCTGGCTCGGGCTAGAGTATATATATATATATATATATATATATATATATATATATATATATATATATATATGAGAGAGAGAGAGAGAGAGAGAGAGAGAGAGAGAGAGAGAGAGAGAGAGAGAGAGAGAGAGAGAGAGCCTTGATTAGGGCAGCTGATGCTGTGTGGGTGGTAATGGAATGTTTGTTTGACTCTGTTATGGATCAGTTTTTTTCACGGAGTTTGGATTGTGAGGATGTAAGTAATATTAGACGATAGGAGGAGGTTGAGTTGGGTAGTTTCAAGGGTTTTAAGTTTGGTAATATGTTTACAAGTTTACAGGTACTGAGGCTTTAGTTGTATAGGTAAGAGTAGTTGAAAATGTCTGCTAGTGCCTGGATTGCAAATTAGCCATAGTGTTTTAAGTGAAAGTTCGAGTTGTTGTTCGGAATTGTACCGGGAGAGTTCTTTAGGATTTTAATTGCATTGCCTGCATCAGTGGGAGAGAACTGTAGGTGGAAAGTTGTTTCTGGATGGATTTTGTGTAGATTCTCCCCTGTACTTTCCTGTTTAAGTGTATATCAGTTTGTGGCTGATTATGAATAAGTTTATGTGTTCCTTGGGAGAAGAGATTTCATTAGAGTGGGATCAGGAGTGCTTCATGAGTCGAGGCTGCCTCAAGGGGATTTTTTTTTTTTAATGTGCGCCACAGTTGGTTGCTGGGGGACTTGTGGTGCACTGCTTGGAGAGATGAATGCCAGTTTTCATTTTGTCTTCCTGTGATTAGACGAGTGCTGGTGTGTAAATTAGAGATTAAATTTCTCTTGATTTATATTGACAGTGAGTTGGTTTGGTTTCTTTGCTTTATGAGGTGAATAAGTTGTGGGGAGAAGTTTGAGATACATTTCTTTGTGCGGCCATGTTTTCTGTGTTTGTTGTTGTTCGTTTGCTTGGAGATGACGAAGTGTGATGACCCTACATGATATTGGGATAAGAAATTATCTGCGTTGAAGTCTTGGAAGTCTGTTTCCATGTATTATGTTAAAGCTGGTCAATCTGCTTTTGCATAGTCTCTGTAAGTATTTCTTTGGTAACTGTGTTGATTGGTTGGGCTAGATGGAATAGTCTAAGGATAGTCTGTGTATCGTGCTCCTGTTGGTCCTTGATTGTTGTGCTGGTGAGCACAATGTAATGTCTGGCGAGGTGGGCTACTGGAGGTGTTGGGTTGGGAATCTGGTTGGTTGGTTGGCTGGTTTGGTGGACGAATGTAATCATAACCGACTCACACACGCGCGCACATCCATTTACGTGCAAGCACACACGCAAATACGTTGAAATTTCCTCCTACTACTTTTTCTTGTCGACAGAAACTTATTTGATTTGAAGCGAATACTCAGGAAATCTTTTAATCTTATGATGATATAAATCCTTACTTACAGAACTCAATGGCCGCAACTCAGTATTTCAACACCAGATACGTATTCAGCATGAAAAAAAATCTTATATTTAAAGTGTTTGGAGCATATTCACATCTTAACAAAAGTGCCAAAATTGCAGGATATGTTTTTAGGCAGAAGAGAGAAAAAAATCTTTCTAAATTGAAATGTAAGATATCGAAAAGCATCCGTTCTTAACAGATACTCAAGAACTATGAAGCGAAATATTAAGAAATCTTGTAAAAGTGTATTGATTCAAAAACGTATTCATATTTACGGAACTTATTGGCCCCAAGACAGTACGTCAACTCAAGATTCATACTGAGCATTAATATAACCTTTATACAGATGTTTTAAGTGAATCTATTTCCTCGAGAGAAATCTAAAAAAATTGTAGGTATTCAGGATATATATATATATATATATATATATATATATATATATATATATATATATATATATATATATATATATTTATTTATTTATCTATTTTGCTTTGTCGCTCTCCCGCGTTTGCGAGGTAGCGCAGGGAAACAGACGAAAGAAATGGCCCAACCCACCCCCATACACATGTATATACATACACGTCCACACACGCAAATATACATACCTATACATCTCAATGTACACATATATATACACACACAGACATACATATATACCCATGCACACAATTCACACTGCCCCCATTCACTCCCATCGCGACCTCGCCACACATGGAATACCATCCCCCTCCCCCCTCATGTGTGCGAGGTAGCGCTAGGAAAAGACAACAAAGGCCCCATTCGTTCACACTCAGTCTCTTGCTGTCATGCAATAATGCCCGAAACCACAGCTCCCTTTCCACATCCAGGCCCCGCACAACTTTCCATGGGTTACCCCGGACGCTTCACATGCCCTGATTCAATCCACTGACAGCACGTCAACCCCGGTATACCTCATCGATCCAATTCACTCTATTCCTTGCCCGCCTTTCACCCTCCTGCATGTTCATGCCCCGATCACTCAAAATCTTTTTCACTCCATCTTACCACCTGAATTTGGTCTCCCCCTTCTCCTCGTTCCCTCCACCTCCGACACATATATCCTCTTGGTCAATCTTTCTTCACTCATTCTCTCCATGTGCCCAAACCATTTCAAAACACCTTCTTCTGCTCTCTCAACCACGCTCTTTTTATTTCCACACATCTCTCTTACCTTTACATTACTTACTCGATCAAACCACCTCACACCACACATTGTCCTCAAACATCTCATTTCCAGCACATCCACCCTCCTGCGAACAACTATATCCATAGCCCACGCCTCGCAACCATACAACATTGTTGGAACCACTATTCCTTCAAACATACCCATATATATATATATATATATATATATATATATATATATATATATATATATATATATATATAGGAAAGGATCACAATTTTGCGCGTGATCAAGATATTCCTATGAGTCCACGGGAAAATGAAACACGAAAAGTTCCCAAGTGCACTTTCGTGTAATAATCACATCATCAGGAGAGACACAAGAGAGAAATATAACAGTCAGTTGATATACCAAATGGCGTCCTAGCTTCATCTCTTCGATGTATATCAACTGACTTATATTTCTCTCTTGTGTCTCAGCTGATGATGTGATTATTACACGAAAGTGCACTTGGGAACTTTTCGTGTTTCATTTTTACCCGTGGACTCATAGGAATATCTTGATCACGCGCAAAATTGTGATCCTTTCATATATATATATATATATATATATATATATATATATATATATATATATATATATATATATATATATATGGGTACTATCATACATTGTCGGTCTTCCGCGTTAGCGAGGTAGCGCAAGGAAACAGACGAAAGAATTATTGGCCCAACCCACCCACATACACATGTATATACATACACGTCCACACACGCAAGATACATACCTATACATCTCAACTTATACATATATATACACACACACAGACATATACATATATACACCTGTACATAATTCATACTGTCTGCCCTTATTCATTTCTGTTGCCACCCCGACACACATGAAATGACAACCCCCTCTCCCCTTATGTGCGCGAGGTGGCATTAGGAAAAGACAACACTCAGAGTCTAGCTGTCATGTATAATGCACGGAAACCACAGCTCCCATTCCACATCCAGGCCCCACACAACTTTCCATGGTTTACCCCAGACGCTTCACATGTCCTGGTTCAATCCATTGACAGCACGTCGACCCCGGTATACCACATCGTTCCAATTCCCTCTATTCCTTGCACGCCTTTCACCCTCCTGCATGTTCAGGCCCCGATCACTCAAAATCTTTTTCACTCCACCTTTCAACCTCCAGTTTGGTCTCCCAATTTTCCTCGTTCCCTCCACCTCTGACACATATATCCTCTTGGTCAATCTTTCCTCACTCATTCTCTCCATGTGACCAAACCATTTCAAAACACCCTCTTCTGCTCTCTCAACCACACCCTTTTTATTACCACACATCTCTCTTACCCTTTAATTACTTACTCGATCAAACTACCTCACACCACATATTGTCCTCAAACATCTCATTTATATATATATATATATATATATATATATATATATATATATATATATATATATATATATAAGGAAAGGCTTTCCTACTTAAAGTGGTCATGGGAAATACCTCAAAATGTTCCCCTTGTCCGAAAGGTTCTCAATACATATTCGAAGCGCTTAGTCACAAAATCTTTTAACGCGTAATCACTTGAATGCTTTATTAGACGATATAATGGCCCCAGAGCAATTTTTCAGTCCCAGATTTGTATTGAGCATGAAAAACAGGGGTTATGATGAAATTTTCCAGTGAACCTATTCCACCAAGTAACATAGTACAAACTTTATGTATTTTGGCATACAATGCATCTTATAGCCCCCCCCCAAAAAAAAAAATACACACACACACACACACACACACACACACACACACACACACAAAATAAAATGAAAAAATAAAGATGTTTCTATGCATAAATGGTCATGGAATATACCTCATTAAGCTTCCCTAGGCCGGCAAATTCTCAGTAAGTACAAAGCAAATATTCACAAAATCTTTAGAACGTGTAATTATTCAGATGCTCAGGTGTAGGACTTATGGACACAACGCAAAGTTTCATCCCAGGATATGTATTGAGTTTGAAAAATGGGCCTTATAATGGGTTTTTTAAGTAAATATATTTCTTCACGAAAAATACCAAATATTGCAGGTATTTTTTCATTGTATTTTTAAGCTTTTTTTTTTTAACAACGAATGTTTCATGTAAAATGAGTTTTCTTTTTAAATAATGCTTCCTCTTATCGACAGATACCCATTAAGGGTGAATCTAATATTTGAATTTCCTTGAAACATTCAATTATTCAAATCCCCGATTATCGGACTTAATGGCCATCAAATTGTAGGTAGATTGCAGTTTTTCTTTTCAATGTATGTTTTTCATCCCTTAAAAACTTTTTGTTTTACAATTCGAGTATAACAAGGAAGCGCTTGTATACTTCAAAAAGAATTATCAAGAATATCACAAAATGCTTTCCTTAGTTGACAGGCACACATTAGACACGAAGGGAATATTCACAAAAAGGACTTAATGATTGCATTGCAATATCTGTAAGAGTAAATTCTTTTCATACAACTTCAAAAATTGTATTTTACAGGTGTGTAGAGGTAGCTTAACACTTTCACGCGTGGACTTGATGTGCATTGTCCAAAATACTTAAAAGTGGTGTACGCTAGATGCAGTATGTGTCAAAAGCTTTATGAATATACCCCAAATTTATTGTTTGGTCTTTAGTATCTATTTTTAAGTCTAAAAGTCTGTGTTATAGATAGAAGTATGTTCTGACCATTCCTGCGTATACCAAGTGCTTACCAAACTATGATTATCTGCCATAGTTTCTACACAAAGTTCTGGGTAAGAGTAAGGGGAGGTAATGAGGCAAAATGTCACAACACATGGTATACCATACTGTGTTTCATCAGGCATGAGAGGTATTATACAATCAATGTAGATGTTGATGCTATAACCAAAAGTGTCCTCATGTCTTATCACTAAGATTTGAATATCATTGCAAATCGTTATTGGTGAGAGATGTGTATGAAGTATATTGATTATAGAAGACTAAAAGCAAAATGATAATTATTACATTTTTATATGATACAAAAATTATCTACAAAATCATGGTTGAAACTGTCCCCTGTGATTATTAGTGGCACAGCACTTCTCCATAGATTTTACGTAACAAATTTATTTGCTAATTGTTTACCACTTATTTTGTAAGGATAAAAAATCTTGCCGTACAACTTATAGATAGCATTTTTCAGGTGTGGAGAGGTAACCTAACACCTTCACACATGAATGACTCAATGATTTTGAGTGCTTGGTTCTTGGTGTGAGGTTCTTCCACTCACTGAGAAAGTCAGTAAAATACCTCTTTAAGTTAGTCGTATTTGACTTGTACTTTGATCATCAGAACATGTTCCAGATAGCAAAATATAAACCTTACATCCTTGTTTATAAGTGTCATCATCCATACATCTTATATTAGCAGCTGTTACAGCATGGCTCCATTACTCTAAAATCCAGTCAACTGAAACCTCTGGACAACTGACTATCAGTCTCTTTATATATCTGATGCCTGTTCCCACCTGGAATTCCCTCAAAGGAATGGCCGCAGTAATAGTTTCCACAACTAATGAATTCTAGTGCAGTTTCCTATCATTTATTGCCTCATCCTAAACAGGGCACTGGCAGAAGCCAACTCTATCACAGTATTTGCAGAGGCTTCTACCTAATGCACCTACTGACTGCTACTTATGCTCCTTCCAAATGTTGGTAGCTATTTCCTCTACCTAATGCTCCTGCCTAAATGTTTCTTCCTACTACTACTATCTATTGCTTCTACCTTTTTGCCAAAAGGAAGGGCTAGTGGATTGTGCTTACTGAAGGACAATCTAGAGTTATGAAGAATGAGCTGTGAGGTAAGTATTGTCAAGTTTTATGTAAGACAAGAAGAGATTGCATGTTTGTGGACAGTGAGACTGGCAGTGAATCAAAATTCCCCTTTCAGAAAGAACTCCACCCTGGTCCCAGTTCAGTCTTTTAAGTGAAGCTGTGATGCATTTCCTACTCACATGTACCTCTGAGAAATAACATCATTTCGTACACAATTAAAATTATATCCGTCTATATGTGCAGTGATCCAGTGATCATTGTAAGAACACTAATAGTGTTCCAAGAACTGGAACTTGAAGTCAGTTGAAAGAATTTCCTGCTAATTCCATAAAATGGGTTACAGAAGTAGAAAATGTCTCCTAGGAAGTAAATTTGTGTAGCTAGCAAGAACTAGGAAGTAGATCTGTTTAGCTAGCAAGAACAAGGCTTTAGGGGAATATTCAGTTGGAGCATGGGAAAGTTACAGGCAAGCATACACATTCAAGAAAGCCACCAAACTGTTAACGACGGATCTAAGGCTTTCAAGGCCTCAGCCCCATCCCCATAATATTCCCTTGAGCACTTGAGATTTATGTCACAGTGAGCATGACAGCACTCTTACTGATACACTGCCTTTACCCCATGCAGGAATAGAAGACTTCCGCAGTACCTCCCTACCTCTCATGAACACTCCACCCATATCTTCAACCTGTCCCAGCACCCTCATCTTGTGTTCACCTTCACTTGCTGCCAAACCAGGAAGTGATTAATCTTCACTGCTGTACATTGACCAAATCCAGGAGGACTAAAAATCTCTGTGTCGGGTGAGTACAGATTTCATATTCACATGATATTTCTATAGATTTTCAGGCATGTTTAAAATATTTCTGAAAGTAAAGCTCATATTTATACTGGAATTTTTTTAGCTATTTGAATTTGCTAGGTCCTAGCTGAATCTATGAAATGGAGTTATACTGTTTTTCCTACTAAGATGTATTTTGGAATATAGTGTTTCTTTTCTTAACATATTATGAAGATATCATTGGGTATGTGCAGATACCCAGCAATCATGGCAAGAACAGTATTGGGGTTCCAGGAACTGGGATTTATGATAGATCTAGATTATTCCTTGTTTATTGTAGGCTTTTTATCCAAATAGTAAGCCTACAGAATGGTTTCACATCCCTGCATCATTACAAAGTAGAAAAACTTTCCAGGAAGCAGTGCTGTTATTTGACAGGTATAAACCTTCAGGAGACTGTTCAGATGGATTATGGGAAACTTCACCTTTGTGAAGCATGGTATATAATTGCATGTCCATACTCTAGAAACATCCAAAAATCAGAATGAGTCATTGAAAATTTCAGCCAAATTGGCCTGTGAGTGAACGAAATTTGAATTAAGAATAGTAGAGTTCTGTGCTTTTTGTAATGATTACTGTTATTCCTGCAATTTTTGCATTTCCTCTATATAATCACCAAATTCTGCGTTAGTTTACAACTTACGCAAGGGAGAAATTTGGTTAAGTATATATTCTTTTTCTGTTGAAGGCTCCAGACACGGACAAAAGTCCACATCAAAGCTGGGCTTTAATTAGAATATAGAGAGAATCATGAAATGGAAAAAGAAAAGACTAGGAAAAGTATTTACGAATTTTGGAGAAAGTGAAAAAACCTGTCGTGAAATATGCCAGGTCATAGTTATCGGGAAAGACGTGAAGGTAGAGCGTTCCAGGGCTTTGATGTGTAGGGAAAGAAGCAGGTATCAAAGAGGCCCACCCTTGAATTGCTGATGACCACACATTAATCTTGTGACACAGCAGCTTGCAGAGTATTGCATGGTCTAGCTAGTGGTGAAGACACAAGCAGCCAGCTCACGGGAGCAAAACCCGAAGTGATACTTATAGAAGAGGGAAAGTGAACCAACTGTGGTGTAAGGCAAGGGAGTCAAGTTCGGAGCTTAGCCTGGGACAGTTTATAAGGCAGGCTGTTTTCGACACAACTCTATCAAGTAAGGATGCTGAGCTAGAACTACCCTAAATGTGAGAGCAGTACTCCATACAAGGACGAATCAGTCCCTTGTATAAACAGCAACTCTTCAGAAGAGAAGTTTCAACATCTACACAGGATGCCCAGTTTCTTGGAGGCAGACTTAGCTATTCCTGTAATGTGGGGTTTCGTAGAAAGAGTAGATGTTACAGTAATACCAAGTATCTTCATTGAATCAAGAGGTGAAATTACAGAACCATCAAAGGGGAGACAAGAGTTGTGAGGAGATTTTGTTAGAGATGGGTAGAAACTGGGTCTTGGAAGCATTAAGATTAACAAGATTTTGTGTGCCCCACTGAGATATCCAGTCCAAGTCTGAGTTTATTGAGGAAGCTGTGTCAAGACAAGATGCAGATTGAGTAAGAGAAAGAGCAGAAATGAAGGATGTGGATGAATGCAGTGTTGAGTTGTCAGCTTATGAGTGCATTGGATTATTTGCGGAGGAGAAGAAATCATTGGAGAAAAAAGTGTAGGGGACGGGACAGAGCCTTGAGACACCACTGTTGATGGAGAAAAAGGGGGGAGGCTGATCCATCAACAACCACAGAGATAAGTTGGTCAAAGTGGAAGCTAGATATGAAGGAGCAAAGTGAGGGAGGGAAGCTAAAAGAGGGGAGCTTAGAGATGAGACCATGATGCCACATCCTGTCGAAAGCCTTAGATATGTCAAGGGCAACTACACATCACTACTCATAATCTTTCAGGGATGATGACCAAACATTAGTAAGATAGGAAAATATATCACCAGTGGATCTCGCCTTATGGAAGTCATACGGTGATAAGCATAATGGAAATCATACGGTGATCAGAGAGAAGACTGATTTTTGAGGTGTCTAAGGATATGGGAGTTGAAGAGGGATTCAGAGACTTTAGAAATGGTGCATGTCAAAGTAATAGGACAATAGTTAGAAGAGTAATACCAGTCAACCTTCTTAGGGATGGAAGGTATCAATGCATGCTTGCAGGGAGAAAGAAAAGCTTTGGTTTTTAAACAGAAATAGAACAGATGAGAAGCACAGGTGCAAGTTCAGAGGCACACTCTTTCAGAACATGGGGATGGATGCCATCAGGGCCATAAGCCTTGCTTGTGTCCAGAGAAAAAAGCGCTTTTCGGACAGTCTGAAAAGAGATTATGGGAAGAGGCATAGGGTTAGTAAGAGGAGCATGAGGGTGTGAAGGAATGTTAGTCATCCAGGGTGGTGATAGAGGAGAAATGGGAACCAGAGTTGCTTTGTCTATGGGAGAAACAGCTATAGTACCGTCAGAGGGGAAAAGTGAAGGAAAGATAGAGCTATAGAAGCTATTGGAGAGGCCCTTGGCTAAAGACCAGAAAGACAAGGAGAGGTCATTGCACTTCCTTTGAGTAAAGCAATACTTCCTCTCACTGATAACATGTTTGCAGCAATTACAGGCAATGATAAAAGCTGAATGGGGAGCCAGAGGAAGGAGAGACTTTCCAAGCCCGATATGCCTGATCCTTTGCCTGAATGGCCCCAGAACAGGAATGATTGAAACATGGATTGGAGGAAGAGGGGATAAATGTTCCCATTCCAGTATGAATAACCGCTGCTATGTGTTTGGCTGAGACAGAAGCATTACCACATGAGACAGTAATTTACCCAAGAAAAGTCAGAAAAGAAGTTATGTAGGTTATTCCAGTCAGCTTTGTTGTGGTGCCAGTTTTTATGCTTAGAAGGGGTTGCTGGAGAGGGAGGTGCCATTAGAATAGATACATTTATGAGAATGTGATCAGATGAACCAACTGGGGGCAAGATTGTGTATTTACAGCAGGATGGACTGGAGATGAAAAACTAATCCAGAATATTAGTTAAGTGGTCACAGCGTCAGGAATATGGTTAGAGGGAGATAATTTGCTCTAAATCATTGAGAATGGAGAGAGTGAGGGCTTCAATCCATCCATCATCTGTATGGGAGGAATTCGACTATCCCCTATGATGAACATTGAAATCACCGAGGTAGATGATCTTGGCTTGCAGGTGAGAGGATATCAGTCTCATAGAAGGATATAAGATTTGTAGAATTAGGAGAGCAATAGGGGAAACAGGAAGAGTGTGGGAGTAGGGTGACAGACCTTGAACCATATAATATCAAAGTTTGGAGACTTAAGGTCCTTGAGGCATGCAACAGGTGTGTGATGTTATAATAAGCACAAACACCACCTTTGAACTGTAATTGTGAGTGGAAGTTAAAGTTAGATATGAAAAAGGGACAATTGAGAACATCATTAGACAAATGTGTCTCAAACAGAATTAAGATATCATAAGAGGTACTAGACAGATGGTGTTCAATTGAGAATAGGTTACTAGAGAGACCACGAATGTTGGAGAAGTGAAAAGAAAAAGAGAATGGTCTAACAGAGAGGGAAAGGTCATGGAAGGGGCCGGTACTACAACTGCCAGAGCCCTCCCTCTCATTGGCAGTAGAATCAGGCAGAAACCCGGAGATTCTTAGCACCCCATAATACCGGGGACTAGGGGCCATTGATTTGACAGACCGTCATGGTGATACTCACAAGCGTTTGAGTGGACAGGAATTGACAAAAATACTTTTGTGAAAAAAGATTAATAATAATGATAAGTAAGGTTTGGGCAGGTGTGTGGTGCTTGTAAGATGTTAGGACTGGCCCAGAAGTCCTAGTTAGATGAGACTGACAGTAAGACCAGCAATCCTGATATGGATATTGTAAGATGGTTCTGGGCACCACTTTAACGCTCCTTGGTTAGGATGGTAGACCACCATGGATGGCTGTTGTCAACAACCTACTACCTAATGGGTTGATCCAAGGGTAGGGGACAGGTTGTTCCTTGAATTAGCTGGGGTACTGGGGTGAGCCAATACACTACCACCTGATCCCTCCATGTTACTGGTGGCAGACACACAATAAAGTGTAGTCAGAGTGTTCCTTAAATTGGGGAGGAGTCAAATAGAGTTATAAATACAGGGTCTACCAGGCTAGGTGAGCCAGATGATCTATCAGGCCCCAGGTCTACCAGGAAATGAAAATTAACATGAGTAAAATCTGTGCATAAGCTGACATCATCCTTTCAAATTAAACCAATGATAGAGACAGTAAGCATGATTCAGTCTGTTACATGTGTGCCAAATAAAAAAGCACAAACTTAAATTATAATGCCAGGTCACAATGGGGAAAGTTATGGATCTGAAATGTATTGGAGAATGAATATTGTATTTCTAAACTTCACTTATGCATTTGATCAAGTAAACTACAGAGTTTTGTTAGGAAAAGAAGTAGATCAAAACTTTAATGGCTACTTTAAATTAGGAGGTTGAATCGAGGTCTTTTTACCAAATAGAAAATTCAATGTGGCAGTAAACACAACTATTAAGAAATTCTATCAGGTATGCCACATGGAACAATATCATCTTCAATACTGTTAATAATAAGGACATGAGACATACACAGGAAAGTAATAAGTTTAGTCAGATGTTTTCCAGATGACTCCAGAGTTAGTACATTGAAAGAGACAAAAAGCAAAGAGAATATGCTAAAAAAAATCATTTTCATTATTATTATACTTGATCGCCATTTCCTGCGTCAGCTAGGTAGCGCCAGGACACAGACAAAGAAAGAATGTCCCATCCTCTCATATACACATATATATACATAGTGGCATATACATGCACTTCCATATACATATCAACATGTATGCATATACATACATACATATACACAGACATATACATATATACACATATACATATTCATACTTGCTTGCCTTCATCCATTCTTAGTGCTACCCTGTCCCACAGGAAACAGTATCGCTACCCCCTGCTTCAGTGAGGTAGCGCCAGGAAAACAGACAAAAAAAAGGCCACTGTTATTCAACCTCAGTTTCAAGGTGTCACATAATGCTCAGTCTCAAGCTGTCACATAATGGACAGAAACCACAGCTTGCTATCCACATCCAGGCCCCATAGATCTTCCCATGGTTTACACCAGACATTTCACATGCCCTGGTTCAGTCCATTGACAGCATATCGACCCCGGTATACCACATCATTTCACTTCACTCTATTCCTTGCACGCCTCTCACCCTCCTGTGTGTTCAGGCCCTGATCACGCAAAGTCTCTCACTCCTTCCTTCCACCTCCAATTTACTTTCCCGCTTCTCCTTGTTCCCTCCACCTGTGATACATATATATCCTCTTTGTCAGTCTTTCCTCACTCATTCTCTCCATATGTCCAAATCATTTCAGTACAACCTCTTCTGCTCTCTCAACCACACTCTTTTCATTTCCACACATCTCTTTTACCCTTTCAGTACTTACTTGATCAAACCACCTCACACTGCATATTGTCCTCAAACATTTGATTTCCAACACATCCACCCCCTCCATACAACCATATCTGTAGCCCATGGCTCACCACCAAAAACATTTTTGCTCTCCGAGATAACATTCTCACCTTACACACATTCTTCATCGTTCCCAGAGTCTTTGTGCCCTCCCCCACCCTGTGACTCACTTTCGCTTCTATGGTTCCATCTGCTGCTGTCCACTCTCAGATATCTAAAAGACTTCGCTTCCTCCAATTTTTCTCCATTCATACTTACATCCCAATTAACTTGTCCCTCAAGTGAAAAAGATTTTGAGTGATCAGGGCCTGAACGTGCAAGGAATAGAGTGAATTGGAATGATGTGGTATACCGGGAGGATGTGCTATCAGTGGATTGAACCAGGGCATGTGAAGCATCTGGGGTAGACCATGGAAAGTTTTGTGGGACCTGGATGTGGAAAGGGAGCTGTGGTTTCGTTGCATTATACTTGTCAGCTATAGACTCTGAACAAATGTGGCCTTTGTTGCCTTTTCCTAGTGCTACCTCACGCACATGCAGGGGGAGGGGGTTGTCATTTCATGTGTGGCGGGATGGTGACGGGAATGAATGAATTTATATATATATATATATATATATATATATATATATATATATATATATATATATATATATTTATTTATTTTGCTTTGTCGCTGTCTCCTGCATTAGCGAGGTAGCGCAAGGAAACAGACGAAAGAGAGGCCCAACCCACCCACATACACATGTATATACATACACGTCTACACACACAAATATACATACCTATACATCTCAACGTATACATATATATACACACACAGACATATACATATATACACATGTACATAATTTATACTGGCTGCCTTTATTCATTCCCATCGCCATCCTGCCACACATGAAATAACAACCCCCTCCCCCCGCATGTGTGCGAAGTAGCACTAGGAAAAGACAACAAAGGCCACATTCGTTCACACTCAGTCTCTAGCTGTCATGTAATAATGCACTGAAACCACAGCTCCCTTTCCACATCCAGACCCCACAGAACATTCCATGGTTTACCCCAGATGCTTCACATGCCCTGGTTCAATCCGTTGAGAGCACGTCGACCCCGGTGTACCACATCGTTCCAATTCATTCTGTTCCTTGCACGCCCTCCTGCATGTTCAGGCCCTGATCACTCAAAATCTTTTTCACTCCATCTTTCCATCTCCAATTTGGTCTCCCACTTCTCCTCATTCCCTCCACCTCTGACACATATATCCTCTTGGTCAATCTTTCCTCACTCATTCTCTCCATATGACCATACCATTTCAAAACACCCTCTTCTGCTCTCTCAACCACACTCTTTGTATTACCACACATCTCTCTTATCCTATTATTTCTTACTTGATCAAACCACCTCACACCACATATTGTCCTCAAACATCTCATTTCCAGCATATCCACCCTCTTCCACACAACTCTATCTATAGCCCACGCCTCGCAACCATATAACATTGTTGGAACCACTATTCCTTCAAGCATACCCATTTTTGCTTTCCAAGATAACGTTCTCGACTTCCACACATTCTTCAACGCTCCCAGAACTTTCGCCCCCTCCCCTACCCTATGATTCACTTCCACTTCCATGGTTCCATCTGCTGCCAGATCCACTCCCAGATATCTAAAACACTTCACTTCCTCCAGTTTTTCTCCATTCAAACTTACATCCCAATTGACTTGTCCCTCAACCCTTCTGTACCTAAAAACCTTGCTCTTATTCACATTTACTCTCAGCTTTCTTCTTTCACAAACTTTACCAAATTCAGTCACCAGCTTCTGCAGTTTCTCACCCGAATCAGCCACCAGCGACGTATCATCAGTGAACAACAACTGACTCACTTCCCAAGCTCTCTCATCCACAACAGACTGCATGCTTGCCCCTCTTTCCAAAACTCTTGCATTCACCTCCCTAACAACCCCATCCATAAACAAATTAAACAACCATGGAGACATCACACACCCATGTCGCAAACCTACATTCACTGAGAACCAATCACTTTCCTCTCTTCCTACACTTACACATGCCTAACATCCTCAATACAAACTTTTCACTGCTTCTAACAACTTGCCTCCCACACCATATATTCTTGATACCTTCCGCAGAGCATCTCTATCAACTCTTATCATATGCCTTCTCCAGATCCATAGATGCTACATACAAATCCATTTGCTTTTCTAAGTATTTCTCACATACATTCTTCAAAGCAAACACCTGATCCACATATCCTCTACCACTGCTGAAACCACACTGCTCTTCCCCAATCTGATGCTCTGTACATGCCTTCACCCGCTCAATCAATACCCTCCAGTATAATTTCCCAGGAATACTCAACAAACTTATACCTCTGTAATTTGAGCACTCACTTTTATCCCCTTTGCCTTTGTACAGTGGCACTATGCAAGCATTCCGCCAATCCTCAGGCACCTCACCATGAGTCATACATACATTAGATAACCTTACCAACCAGTCAACAATACAGTCACCCCCTTTTTTGATAAATTCCACTGCAATACCATCCAAACCTGCTGCCTTCCTGGCTTTCATCTTCTGCAAAGCTTTTACTACTTCTTCTCTGTTTACCAAATCCTTTTCCCTAACCCTCTCACTATGCACACCACCTCGAACAAAACATCTTATATCTGCCACTCTATCATCAAACACATTCAACAAACCTTCAAAATACTCACTCCATCTCCTTCTCACATCAGCACTACTTGTTATCACCTCCCCATTAGCCCCCTTCACTGAAGTTCCCATTGATTCCCTTGTGTTACGCACGTTATTTACCTCCCTCCAAAACATCTTTTTATTCTCCCTAAAATTTAATGATACTCTCTCACCCCAACTCTCATTTGCCCTCTTTTTCACCTCTTGCACCTTTCTCTTGACCTCCTGCCTCTTTCTTTTATACATCTCCCAGTCATTTGCATTATTTCCCAGCAAAAATCGTCCAAATGCCTCTCTCTTTTCTTTCACTAACAATCTTTCTTCTTCATCCCACCACTCACTACCCTTTCTAATCTGCCCACCTCCCACACTTCTCATTCCATAAGCATCTTTTGTCCAAGCCATCACTGCTTCCCTAAATACATCCCATTCCTCCTCCACTCCCCTTATGTCCTTTGTTCTCACCTTTTTCCATTCTGTACTCAGTCTCTCCTGGTACTTCTTCATACAAGTCTCCTTCCCAAGCTCACTTACTCTCACTCCAACATTCTCTCTTCTTTTCTGAAAACCTCTACAAATCTTCACCTTCGCCTCCACAAGATAATGATCAGACATCCCTCCAGTTGCACCTCTCAGCACATTAACATCCAAAAGTCTCTCTTTGGTGCGCCTATCAATTAAGACGTAATCCAATAACGCTCTCTGGCCGTCTCTCGTACTTACATACGTATACTTATGTATAGCTCTCTTTTTAAACCAGGTATTTCCAATCACCAGTCCTTTTTCAGTACATAAATCTACAAGCTCTTCACCATTTCCATTTACAACACTGAACACCCCTAGTACACCAATTATTCCCTCAACTTCCACATTACTCACTTTTGCATTCAAATTGCCCATCACTATAACCTGGTCTCGTGCATCAAAACTACTAACACACTCCCTCAGCTGCTCCCAAAAACTTGCCTCTCATGATGTTTCTTCTCATGCCCAGGTGCATATGCACCAATAATCACCCATCTCTCTCCATCCACTTTCAGTTTTACCCATATCAATCTAGAATTTACTTTCTTACACTCTATCACATACTCCCACCACTCCTGTTTCAGGAGTAATGCTACTCCTTCCCATGCTCTTGTCCTCTCACTAACCCCTGACTTTACTCCCAAGACATTCCCAAACCACTCTTCCCCTTTACCCTTGAGCTTCATTTCACTCAGAGCCAAAACATCAAGGTTCCTTTCCTCAAACATACTACCTATCTCTCCTTATATATATATATATATATATATATATATATATATATATATATATATATATATATATATATATATATATATATATTTATTTATTTATTTATTATACTTTGTCGCTGTCTCCCACGTTTGCGAGGTAGCGCAAGGAAACAGACGAAAGAAATGGCCCAACCCCCCGCCATACACATGTATATACATACGTCCACACACGCAAATATACATACCTACACAGCTTTCCATGCCTTGATTCAATCCACTGACAGCACGTCAACCCCGGTATACCACATCGCTCCAATTCACTCTATTCCTTGCCCTCCTCTCACCCTCCTGCATGTTCAGGCCCCGATCACACAAAATCTTTTTCACTCCATCTTTCCACCTCCAGTTTGGTCTCCCACTTCTCCTTGTTCCCTCCACCTCTGACACATATATCCTCTTGGTCAATCTTTCCTCACTCATTCTCTCCATGTGCCCAAACCATTTCAAAACACCCTCTTCTGCTCTCTCAACCACGCTCTTTTTATTTCCACACATCTCTCTTACCCTTACGTTACTTACTCGATCAAACCACCTCACACCACACATTGTCCTCAAACATATCATTTCCAGCACATCCATCTTCCTGCCCACGCCTCACAACCATACAACATTGTTGGAACCACTATTCCTTCAAACATACCCATTTTTGCTTTCCGAGATAATGTTCTCGACTTCCACACATTCTTCAAGGCTCCCAGAATTTTCGCCCCCTCCCCCACCCTATGATCCACTTCCGCTTCCATGGTTCCATCTGCTGCCAGATCCACTCCCAGATATCTAAAACACTTTACTTCCTCCAGTTTTTCTCCATTCAAACTTACCTCCCAATTGACTTGACCCTCAACCCTACTGTACCTAATAACCTTGCTCTTATTCACATTTACTCTTAACTTTCTTCTTTCACACACTTTACCAAACTCAGTCACCAGCTTCTGCAGTTTCTCACATGAATCAGCCACCAGCGCTGTATCATCAGTGAACAACAACTGACTCACTTCCCAAGCTCTCTCATCCCCAACAGACTTCATACTTGCCCCTCTTTCCAAAACTCTTGCATTCACCTCCCTAACAACCCCATCCATAAACAAATTAAACAACCATGGAGACATCACACACCCCTGCCGCAAACCTACATTCACTGAGAACCAATCACTTTCCTCTCTTCCTACACGTACACATGCCTTACATCCTCGATAAAAACTTTTCTCTGCTTCTAACAACTTGCCTCCCACACCATATATTCTTAATACCTTCCACAGATCATCTCTATCAACTCTATCATATGCCTTCTCCAGATCCATAAATGCTACATACAAATCCATTTGCTTTTCTAAGTATTTCTCACATACATTCTTCAAAGCAAACACCTGATCCACACATCCTCTACCACTTCTGAAACCACACTGCTCTTCCCCAATCTGATGCTCTGTACATGCCTTCACCCTCTCAATCAATACCCTCCCATATAATTTACCAGGAATACTCAACAAACTTATACCTCTGTAATTTGAGCACTCACTCTTATCCCCTTTGCCTTTGTACAATGGCACTATGCACGCATTCTGCCAATCCTCAGGCACCTCACCACGAGTCATACATACATTAAATAACCTTACCAACCAGTCAATAATACAGTCACCCCCTTTTTTAATAAATTCCACTGCAATACCATCCAAACCTGCTGCCTTGCCGGCTTTCATCTTCCGCAAAGCTTTTACTACTTCTTCTCTGTTTACCAAATCCTTTTCCCTAACCCTCTCACTTTGCACACCACCTCGACCAAGACACCCTATATCTGCCACTCTATCATCAAACACATTCAACAAACCTTCAAAATACTCACTCCTCCTCCTCCTCACATCACCACTACTTGTTATCACCTCCCCATTTGCGCCCTTCACTGAAGTTCCCATTTGCTCTCTTGTCTTATGCACTTTATTTACCTCCTTCCAGAACAGCTTTTTATTCTCCCTAAAATTTAATGATACTCTCTCACCCCAACTCTCATTTGCCGTCTTTTTCACCTTTTGCACCTTTCTCTTGACCTCCTGTCTCTTTCTTTTATACATCTCCCACTCAATTTCATTTTTTCCCTGCAAAAATCGTCCAAATTCCTGGTAAATTATATGGGAGGGTATTGATTGAGAGGGTGAAGGCATGTACAGAGCATCAGATTGGGGAAGAGCAGTGTGGTTTCAGAAGTGGTAGAGGATGTGTGGATCAGGTGTTTGCTTTGAAGAATGTATGTGAGAAATACTTAGAAAAGCAAATGGATTTGTATGTAGCATTTATGGATCTGGAGAAGGCATATGATAGAGTTGATAGAGATGCTCTGTGGAAGGTATTAAGAATATATGGTGTGGGAGGAAAGTTGTTAGAAGCAGTGAAAAGTTTTTATCGAGGATGTAAGGCATGTGTACGTGTAGGAAGAGAGGAAAGTGATTGGTTCTCAGTGAATGTAGGTTTGCGGCAGGGGTGTGTGATGTCTCCATGGTTGTTTAATTTGTTTATGGATGGGGTTGTTAAGGAGGTAAATGCAAGAGTTTTGGAAAGAGGGGCAAGTATGAAGTCTGTTGGGGATGAGAGAGCTTGGGAAGTGAGTCAGTTGTTGTTCGCTGATGATACAGCGCTGGTGGCTGATTCATGTGAGAAACTGCAGAAGCTGGTGACTGAGTTTGGTAAAGTGTGTGGAAGAAGAAAGTTAAGAGTAAATGTGAATAAGAGCTAGGTTATTAGGTACAGTAGGGTTGAGGGTCAAGTCAATTGGGAGGTGAGTTTGAATGGAGAAAAACTGGAGGAAGTGAAGTGTTTTAGATATCTGGGAGTGGATCTGGCAGCGGATGGAACCATGGAAGCGGAAGTGGATCATAGGGTGGGGGAGGGGGCGAAAATTCTGGGGGCCTTGAAGAATGTGTGGAAGTCGAGAACATTATCTCGGAAAGCAAAAATGGGTATGTTTGAAGGAATAGTGGTTCCAACAATGTTGTATGGTTGCGAGGCGTGGGCTATGGATAGAGTTGTGCGCAGGAGGATGGATGTGCTGGAAATGAGATGTTTGAGGACAATGTGTGGTGTGAGGTGGTTTGATCGAGTGAGTAACGTAAGGGTAAGAGAGATGTGTGGAAATAAAAAGAGCGTGGTTGAGAGAGCAGAAGAGGGTGTTTTGAAGTGGTTTGGGCACATGGAGAGAATGAGTGAGGAAAGATTGACCAAGAGGATATATGTGTCGGAGGTGGAGGGAACGAGGAGAAGAGGGAGACCAAATTGGAGGTGGAAAGATGGAGTGAAAAAGATTTTGTGTGATCGGGGCCTGAACATGCAGGAGGGTGAAAGGAGGGCAAGGAATAGAGTGAATTGGAGCGATGTGGTATACCGGGGTTGACGTGCTGTCAGTGGATTGAATCAAGGCATGTGAAGCGTCTGGGGTAAACCATGGAATGCTGTGTAGGTATGTATATTTGCGTGTGTGGACGTATGTATATACATGTGTATGGGGGGGTTGGGCCATTTCTTTCGTCTGTTTCCTTGCGCTACCTCGCAAACGCGGGAGACAGCGACAAAGTACAAAAAAAAAAAAAAAATATATATATATATATATATATATATATATATATATATATATATATATATATATTTTATTTATTTATTTTGCTTTGTTGCTATCTCCCACGTTTGCGAGGTAGCGCAAGGAAACAGACGAAAGAAATGGCCCAACCCACCCCCATACTCATGTATATACATACACGTCCACACACGCAAATATACATACCGATACATCTCAATGTACACATATATATACACACACAGACATATACATATATACAAACGTACATAATTCATACTGTCTGCCTTTATTTATTCCCATCGCTACCTCGCCACACATGGAATAACATCCCCCTCCTCACTCACCTCCAATTTGGTCTCCCACTTCTCCTCGTTCCCTCCACCTCTGACACATATATCCTCTTGGTCAATCTTTCCTCACTCATTCTCTCCATGTGCCCAAACCATTTCAAAACACCATCTTCTGCTCTCTCAACCACGGTCTTTTTATTTCCACACATCTCTCTTACCCTTACATTACTTACTCGATCAAACCACCTCACACCTCATATTGTCCTGAAACATCTCATTACCAGCACATCCAACCTCCTGCGCACAACTCTATCCATAGCCCACGCCTCGCAACCATATAACATTGTTGGAACCACTATTCCTTCAAACATACCCATTTTTGCTTTCCGAGATAATTTTTTTTTTTTTAATTTTCCAAAAGAAGGAACAGAGAAGGGGGCCAGGTGAGGATATTCCCTCAGAGGCCCAGTCCTCTGTTCTTAACGCTACCTTGGTAACGCGAGAAATGGCGAATAGTTTGAAAAATATATATATATATATATATATATATATATATATATATATATATATGTATATTTTTTTTTTTTGCTTTGTCACTGTCTCCCGCATTTGCGAGGTAGCGCAAGGAAACAGATGAAAGAAATGGCCCAACCCACCCCCATAAACATGTATATACATACACGTCCACACAAGCAAATATACATACCTACACAGCTTTCCATGGTTTACCCCAGACGCTTCACATGCCCTGAGTCAATCCACTGACAGCACGTCAACCTCGGTATACCACATCGATCCAATTCACTCTATTCCTTGCCCTCCTTTCACCCTCCTGCATGTTCAGGCCGCGATCACACAAAGTCTTTTTCACTCCATCTTTCCACCTCCAATTTGGTCTCCCACTTCTCCTCGTTCCCTCCACCTCCGACACATATATCCTCTTGGTCAATCTTTCCTCACTCATTCTCTCCATGTGCCCAAACCATTTCAAAACACCCTCTTCTGCTCTCTCAACCACGCTCTTTTTATTTCCACACATCTCTCTTACCCTTACGTTACTTACTCGATCAAACCAACCTCACACCACACATTGTCCTCAAACATCTCATTTCCAGCACATCCACCCTCCTGCGCACAACTCTATCCATAGCCCACGCCTCGCAACCATACAACATTGTTGGAACCACTATTCCTTCAAACATACCCATTTTTGCTTTCCGAGATAATGTTATCGACTTCCACACATTCTTCAAGGCTCCCAGGATTATCCCAGAATAATGGTGTGGGAGGCAAGTTGTTAGAGCAGTGAAAAGTTTTTATCGAGGATGTAAGGCATGTGTACGTGTAGGAAGAGAGGAAAGTGATTGGTTCTCAGTGAATGTAGGTTTGCGGCAGGGGTGTGTGATGTCTTCATGGTTGTTTAATTTGTTTATGGGTGGGGTTGTTAGGGAGGTGAATGCAAGAGTTTTGGAAAGAGGGGCAAGTATGAAGTCTGTTGTGGATGAGAGAGCTTGGGAAGTGAGTCAGTTGTTGTTCGCTGATGATACAGCGCTGGTGGCTGATTCATGTGAGAAACTGCAGAAGCTGGTGACTGAGTTTGGTAAAGTGTGTGAAAGAAGAAAGTTAAGAGTAAATGTGAATAAGAGCAAGGTTATTAGGTACGGTAGGGTTCAGGGTCAAGTCAATTGGGAGGTAAGTTTGAATGGAGAAAAACTGGAGGAAGTAAAGTGTTTTAGATATCTGGGAGTGGATCTGGCAGCAGATGGAACCATGGAAGCGGAAGTGGATCATAGGGTGGGGGAGGGGGCGAAAATCCTGGGAGCCTTGAAGAATGTGTGGAAGTCGAGAACATTATCTCGGAAAGGAAAAATGGGTATGTTTGAAGGAATAGTGGTTCCAACAATGTTGTATGGTTGCGAGGCGTGGGCTATGGATAGAGTTGTGCGCAGGAGGGTGGATGTGCTGGAAATGAGATGTTTGAGGACAATGTGTGGTGTGAGGTGGTTTGATCGAGTAAGTAACGTAAGGGTAAGAGAGATGTGTGGAAATAAAAAGAGCGTGGTTGAGAGAGCAGAAGAGGGTGTTTTGAAATGGTTTGGGCACATGGAGAGAATGAGTGAGGAAAGATTGACCAAGAGGATATATGTGTCGGAGGTGGAGGGAACGAGGAGAAGAGGGAGACCAAATTGGAGGTGGAAAGATGGAGTGAAAAAGATTTTGTGTGATCGGGGCCTGAACATGCAGGAGGGTGAAAGGAGGGCAAGGAATAGAGTGAATTGGAGCGATGTGGTATACAGGGGTTGACGTGCTGTCAGTGGATTGAATCAAGGCATGTGAAGCGTCTGGGGTAAACCATGGAAAGCTGTGTAGGTATGTATATTTGCGTGTGTGGACGTGTGTATGTACATGTGTATGGGGGGGGGGTTGGGCCATTTCTTTCGTCTGTTTCCTTGCGCTACCTCGCAAACGCGGGAGACAGCGACAAAGTATAAAAAAAAAAAAAAAAAAAAATATATATATATATATATAATATATATATATATATATATATATATATATATATATATATTTTATTTTTATTATACTTTGTCGCTGTCTCCCGCGTTTGCGAGGTAGCGCAAGGAAACAGACGAAAGAAATGGCCCAACCCCCCCATACACATGTATATACATACGTCCACACACGCAAATATACATACCTACACAGCTTTCCATGGTTTACCCCAGACGCTTCACATGCCTTGATTCAATCCACTGACAGCACGTCAACCCCGGTATGCCACGTCGCTCCAATTCACTCTATTCCTTGCCCTCCTTTCACCCTCCTGCATGTTCAGGCCCCGATCACACAAAATCTTTTTCACTCCATCTTTCCACCTCCAATTTGGTCTCCCTCTTCTCCTCGTTCCCTCCACCTCCGACACATATATCCTCTTGGTCAATCTTTCCTCACTCATTCTCTCCATGTGACCAAACCATTTCAAAACACCCTCTTCTGCTCTCTCAACCACGCTCTTTTTATTTCCACACATCTCTCTTACCCTTACGTTACTCACTCGATCAAACCACATCACACCACACATTGTCCTCAAACATATCATTTCCAGCACATCCATCCTCCTGCGCACAACTCTATCCATAGCCCACGCCTCGCAACCATACAACATTGTTGGAACCACTATTCCTTCAAACATACCCATTTTTGCTTTCCGAGATAATGTTCTCGACTTCCACACATTCTTCAAGGCCCCCAGAATTTTCGCCCCCTCCCCCACCCTATGATCCACTTCCGCTTCCATGGTTCCATCCGCTGCAAGATCCACTCCCAGATATCTATATATATATAAATATATATATATATATATATATTCAGATTGGGGAAGAGCAGTGTGGTTTCAGAAGTGGTAGAGGATGTGTGGATCAGGTGTTTGCTTTGAAGAATGTATGTGAGAAATACTTAGAAAAGCAAATGGATTTGTATGTAGCATTTATGGATCTGGAGAAGGCATATGATAGAGTTGATAGAGATGCTCTGTGGAAGGTATTAAGAATATATGGTGTGGGAGGCAAGTTGTTAGAAGCAGTGAAAAGTTTTTATCGAGGATGTAAGGCATGTGTACGTGTAGGAAGAGAGGAAAGTGATTGGTTCTCAGTGAATGTAGGTTTGCGGCAGGGGTGTGTGATGTCTCCATGGTTGTTTAATTTGTTTATGGATGGGGTTGTTAGGGAGGTAAATGCAAGAGTCTTGGAAAGAGGGGCAAGTATGAAGTCTGTTGGGGATGAGAGAGCTTGGGAAGTGAGTCAGTTGTTGTTCGCTGATGATACAGCGCTGGTGGCGGATTCATGTGAGAAACTGCAGAAGCTGGTGTATATATATATATATATATATATATATATATATATATATATATTTTTTTTTTTTTTTTTTTGCTTTGTCGCTGTCTCCCGCGTTTGCGAGGTAGCGCAAGGAAATAATCACATCATCAGGGGTGATACAAGGAAGAAATATGTCAGCTGATATACAACGAAGAGACGTAGCTAGGATGCCATTTGGTAAACATGAACCCTTCTTTTATGGTAAGCCTGTCCAATAAACAACTAGATAAGGATTCCTTGTGTGCTTTAGGCTGTGGATTAAGTTTTGTGTGCTTTAACAGGGAGGGCCAGCTGTGTTGATGTCACAAAGTCTTTTTGCAATTTAGAGAAGTACAGTAAATCATCAAATGATGAAATTAATATCTGTAAGGGTTTAGTGCATGCCAGTTTTTCAATACCAGTGGATCCCAATTGCCCTAAAAGATTTATAAGGGCTATTAACATTTTGAAAAAAAGACTGTGATATTCATATTACCATAATAGATAAGGCTAACACTTGCGATTATGGGCAAAAGTAATTATTTATCTAAAATGAATGATCTTTTAAATTATGACAAAACATATTTTAAACTCAGTAAGAATCCCCTAGAAGCATTTAATTCCCACTTCAATAAAGAACTGAAGCTGTTGTTGTAAGGTAATGATTCTCTTATCAAAAGTTTATCATCTTTGTCCCCTTCATTGCCATATATGTATGGACTTATCAAAACACATAAAAAAAATTTTTCAGTAGACTCCATCACATATAAATTGCCAAAATGGTTAGTTTCTTTATTAAGCCCTTTAGTGGGTAAGATATGAAATTCTAATATCATGAACAATATAGATTTACTTAACAAGCTTAACAATATCAATGTTAATTTTGATTTCACACTTGTTAGCTTTGATGTTTCCTCACTGTTCACAAAAGTTCCAGTTGACATTTTAGAATATTTAATGATGCTTTGGAATATATTCATTTATCTGTTTCAAAGTCTGTTTTCATTGAACTGATAAAATTGTGTATAAAGACTGTGTATCTCAATTCAATGGAGAATATTATGCTCAAAAATTTATGGCAATGGATAACCATCTTTCACTTGTACTAAATAATCTTTATATGGAATTCTTTGAAACAAAATTACTAAAGGATATCTTACCTTCTAACGTTATTTAGTTTAGGTATGTAGATGATGTTCTTTGTGTTTGGCTAACAAATGAAAATTTACAAACATTTCTCCCCTTACTTAGTGATTTAGTACCTTCCATCAGATTTACTGTACAAAATTGAAATAATGGTATGTTACCATTTTTAGACTGCATGATCCATAGGCAAGGAAACAAGTTAAAGTTTAGCATATACAGAAAACCTACCAATGTATGCTCATATATCATTATTACTCATCTCAAGATGACAGTTAAATTATCATCATTTCAATCTATGTTCCTTAGGGCATATTTGCAGTCCACAGTTTATTGATGATGAGTTTGAGAAGATATATTCTATTGGATCTAAGTTAAAGTACCCTAGATCTTTCATTGATAAATCCCATAAGTTAGTAAAGAAATCATTTTATAGAGTTGAACCCAAACCTCCCATTGCCACCAAGAATCTTTTAGTTCTCCCTTTTAATGATAGTTTTACTTCCCATGTTGCTTAAATCCTTTGATGTAAATGTTGCCTTCAGCAACAATAATACTATAAAGAATATCTTAATCTGGAACTCACCAGAAAATTTTCCTGGATGGATCTATAAAGTGCCATGTAGAAATTGTGATGTTTTGTGTTGGGCAGACTGGTAAGGATCTTTCTGTTAGACTTAAGCAACATAAATATAGTATAAGAATAGGACAAGAATCAAATGTCTTGTTTGATCACGTTAAAAATTGCAATCAATGTTTTGACTGGAGTAATGCCATCTCTGTTATTAAATTAACTCCGGTACCATGAGAAATATCATTGAATCTTCTGTTGTTAAATACACTAAGAATTATAACCTTGATATTTGTGAAGGTCAATACATATTGGATAGCTTTATTGTTGATAAAATTTGTAAACAATTCCCCTTCTTGTCCACATAATAAGTTTATGATACGCTCGTTGTCTGTCTTGGACAACCACATGTTTACCAAATGGCATTCTAGCTACGTCTCTTCATTGTATATCAGCTGATGTATATTTCTTTCTTGTATCTCCCCTGATTATGTGATTATTACGCGAAAGTGCACATGGGAACTTATCGTGTTTCATTTTCCCTGTGGACTCATAGGAATATGATGGGAGGTGATAACAAGTAGTGGTGATATGAGGAGATGGAGTGAGTATTTTGAAGGTTTGTTGAATGTGTTTGATGATAGAGTGGCAGATAAAGGTTTTTTTGGTTGAGGTGGTGTGCAGAGTGAGAGGGTTAGGGAAAATGATTTTTTAAACAGAGTAGAGGTAGTAAAAGCTTTGCAGAAGATAAAAGCTGGCAAGGCAGCGGGTTTGGATGGTATTGCAGTGGAATTTATTAAAAAAGGGGGTGACTGTATTGTTGACTGGTTGGTAAGGTTATGTAATGTGTGTATGACTCATGGTGAGGTGCCTGAGGATTGGTGAAATGCTTGCATAGTGCCATTGTACAAAGGCAAAGGGGATAAAAGTGAGTGCTCAAGTTACAGAGGTATAAGTTTGTTGAGTATTCCTGGTAAATTATATGGGAGGGTATTGATTGAGAGGGTGAAGGCATGTACAGAGCATCAGATTGGGGAAGAGCAGTGTGGTTTCAGAAGTGTTAGAGGATGTGTGGATCAGGTGTTTGCTTTGAAGAATGTATGTGAGAAATACTTAGAAAAGCAAATGGATTTGTATGTAGCATTTATGGATCTGGAGAAGGCATATGATAGAGTTGATAGAGATGCTCTATGGAAGGTATTAAGAATATATGGTGTGGGAGGCAAGTTGTTAGAGGCAGTGAAAAGTTTTTATCGAGGATGTAAGGCATGCGTATGTGTAGGAAGAGAGGAAAGTGATTGGTTCTCAGTGAATGTAGGTTTGCGGCAGGGGTGTGTGATGTCTCCATGGTTGTTTAATTTGCTTTTGGGTGGGGTTGTTAGGGAGGTGAATGAAGAGTTTTGGAAAGAGGGGCAAGTAGGCAGTCTGTTGTGAAGAAAGAGCTTGGGAAGTGAGTCAGTTGTTGTTTGCTGATGATACAGCGCTTGTGGCTGATTCATGTGAGAAACTGCAGAAGCTGGTGACTGAGTTTGGTAAAGTGTGTGAAAGAAGAAAGCTGAGAGTAAATGTAAATAAGAGTAAGGTTATTAGGTACAGTAGGGTTGAGGGACAAGTCAACTGGGAGGTAAGTTTGAATGGAGAAAAACTGGAGGAAGTGAAGTGTTTTAGATATCTGAGAGTGGATCTGGCAGCGGATGGAATCATGGAAGTGGAAGTGAATCGTAGGGTGGGGGAGGGGCGAAAGTTTTGGGAGCGTTGAAGAATGTGTGGAAGTCGAGAACATTATCTCGGAAAGCAAAAATGGGTATGTTTGAAGGAATAGTGGTTCCAACAATGTTGTATGGTCACGAGGTGTGGGCTATGGATGGAGTTGTGCGCAGGAGGGTGGATGTGCTGGAAATGAGATGTCTGAGGACAATATGTGGTGTGAGGTGGTTTGATCGAGTAAGTAATGATAGGCTAAGAGAGATGTGTGGTAATAAAAAGAGTGTGGTTGAGAGAGCAGAAGAGGATGTTTTGAAATGGTTTGGTCACATGGAGAGAATGAGTGAGGAAAGATTGACCAAGAGGATATATGTGTCAGAAGTGGAGGGAACGAGGAGAAGTGGAAGACCAAATTGGAGGTGGAAAGATGGAGTGAAAAAGATTTTGAGTGATCAGGGCCTGAACATGCAGGAGGGTGAAAGGTGTGCAAGGAATAGAGTGAATTGGAACGATGTGGTATACTGGGGTTGACGTGCTGTCAATGGATTGAACCAGGGCATGTGAAGCGTTTGGGGTAAACCATAGAAAGTTCTGTGGGGCCTGGATGTGGAAAGGGAACTGTGCTTTCGGTGCATTATTACATGACAGCTAGAGACTGAGTGTGAACGAGTGTGGCCTTTGTTGTCTTTTCCTAGTGCTACCTTGCGCACATGAGGGGGGAGGGGGTTGTTATTTCATGTGTGGCGGGATGGCAATGGGAATGAATAAAGGGAGACAGTATAAATTATGTACATGTGTATATATGTGTATGTCTGTGTGTGTATGTATATGTATACGTTGAGATGTATAGGTATGTATATGTGTGTATGTGGACGTGTATATATGTACATGTGTATGTGGGTGGGTTGGGCCATTCTTTCGTCTGTTTCCTTGCGCTACCTTGCTAACGTGGGAGACGGCGACAAAGTTTGATAAATAGATAAATAAATTTTGAATAATAAACACCTCACCATGATGAAACTGTTTATGTGTGCTGTTTACCCTTTATTTCATTCTCTGGAACTGGGATATAAATACCCAGGTAGTCTTTTTTTCCTTCACAGTGGCTAGGGTATATGGAATTAAGGTTTTTAAAGTGAACACTTCAGCTTTGAGGTGAGACATACTGCCATTAATACTTTTCATGTCATCCCATGCATTGTTACCAGACACTGAATATATACATGTTACTCACCACAAATGCTGTTCTTTTTTTAAGAATAAAAGTACAGATTCTCCCTGACTTATGACCTGTGCGACTTATGACCACCAGTACATACGACAGGAAAAAATATAAATTAAAGAATATATGTCTGCCAGTACTAACGGATGCATGCGTATGATAGTGCATGTCAGATGATCCTGGCATTGTGTACATCACAGCATTTCTCTCAATACTTGCTCTCAGTTACCATTCAGTAAGCGCACATTCTTCAAGTGAATCTCACAAATATTCATGTTGGATGAAACCATTTTTGTATTAAACACCAAAGAAGATGATGAGCAAGAGGAAAAAACCCATCACATATTGATAAATCTGGCATGAAGCCAAGGAAGATGTTCGATTTGGAACTGAAAATGAAGGTAACCCAATATGAAGGAGGAAAAATAGTTAATGTGATTGGACGTGATCTACAGTTGTCCCATTCAACAGTCTCCACAATTTTAAAGGACATCCCATTCCAAGGTCTCCACAATTTTTAAGGACCAAAAACAAACAAAAAATACGTGAAGCAGTGAAAGGTTCGGCAAGTATGAAGTCTACGATAATAACAAAGTGACAACAAGGGCGCAATCACAAAATAGTTAAGTTGTTGATGCTGTGGATGGAAGATCAAATTCAAAAACATGCATCGCTAAGCTTATTAACAATTCAAGCAAAGGCTAGAAGTCTTTTTGAGACTTTAAAGGAGTGAGTGGGAGAGGATTACATAGAGAACTTTGCAGCAAGTTATGGTTGGCTCAGTAGATTTAAAAGAAGATACATATAGGTTGCACAACATTTGAGTCAAAGGTGAAGTAGTACATGCTGATGAAGGAGCTGCTGAAAAGTTCATTGAAAGTTTGTATGAATCAATCCATGAACTAAAGAATCTTTAAAGGTAAAAAAAAAAACTACAGAATCATATAATAAATCTGTTAAAAAAAAAAAGAGATAATCATGCTAGAAATTGAGAAGGATAAAAGAATGCTATACAGGTATACGAATACTAAATGCCATGCTGACGTACGTCCATTTGGAAAACCAACTGGTTGGTCAGAATGGAACTCAGAAACAAGACCATCATATCCTCTCTTACCTCAAGATGTCATACATGTCAGACACATCCCCCACTCCCATGTAGCTCTCCACCAGGCCAACACATAGGTAGTTATATTTATTTTATGTTTTGCTTTTGCATGCCAATCTGTCATTTCATTCAGGGAAAAAATTACATCCTTTCTCTGTGCAAATGCTGAGTGGACTTATGAACCTACCATCCAAAGGTTAAAGAGATGTGATAGAATTTTTTTTTTTTTTTTTTTTTTTGTCGCTGTCTCCCGCGTTTGCGAGGTAGCGCAAGGAAACAGACGAAAGAAATGGCCCAACCCACCCCCATACACATGTATATACATACGTCCACACACGCAAATATACATACCTACACAGCTTTCCATGGTTTACCCCAGACGCTTCACATGCCTTGATTCAATCCACTGACAGCACGTCAACCCCGGTATACCACATCGCTCCAATTCACTCTATTCCTTGCCCTCCTTTCACCCTCCTGCATGTTCAGGCCCCGATCACACAAAATCTTTTTCACTCCATCTTTCCACCTCCAATTTGGTCTCCCTCTTCTCCTCGTTCCCTCCACCTCCGACACATATATCCTCCTGGTCAATCTTTCCTCACTCATTCTCTCCATGTGACCAAACCATTTCAAAACACCCTCTTCTGCTCTTTCAACCACGCTCTTTTTATTTCCACACATCTCTCTTACCCTTACGTTACTTACTCGATCAAACCACCTCACACCACACATTGTCCTCAAACATCTCATTTCCAGCACATCCATCCTCCTGCGCACAACTCTATCCATAGTCCACGCCTCGCAACCATACAACATTGTTGGAACCACTATTCCTTCAAACATACCCATTTTTGCTTTCCGAGATAATGTTCTCGACTTCCACACATTCTTCAAGGCTCCCAGAATTTTCGCCCCCTCCCCCACCCTATGATCCACTTCCGCTTCCATGTTACCATCCGCTGCCAGATTCACTCTCAGATATCTAAAACACTTCACTTCCTCCAGTTTTTCTCCATTCAAACTCACCTCCCAATTGACTTGACCCTCAACCCTACTGTACCTAATAACCTTGCTCTTATTCACATTTACTCTTAACTTTCTTCTTTCACACACTTTACCAAACTCAGTCACCAGCTTCTGCAGTTTCTCACATGAATCAGCCACCAGCGCTGTATCATCAGCGAACAACAACTGACTCACTTCCCAAGCTCTCTCATCCCCAACAGACTTCATACTTGCCCCTCTTTCCAAAACTCTTGCATTCACCTCCCTAACAACCCCATCCATAAACAAATTAAACAACCATGGAGACATCACACACCCCTGCCGCAAACCTACATTCACTGAGAACCAATCACTTTCCTCTCTTCCTACATGTACACATGCCTTACATCCTCGATAAAAACTTTTCACTGCTTCTAACAACTTGCCTCCCACACCATATATTCTTAATACCTTCCACAGGGCATCTCTATCAACTCTATCATATGCCTTCTCCAGATCCATAAATGCTACATACAAATCCATTTGCTTTTCTAAGTATTTCTCACATACATTCTTCAAAGCAAACACCTGATCCACACATCCTCTACCACTTCTGAAACCACACTGCTCTTCCCCAATATGATGCTCTGTACATGCCTTCACCCTCTCAATCAATACCCTCCCATATAATTTGCCAGGAATACTCAACAAACTTATACCTCTGTAATTTGAGCACTCACTCTTATCCCCTTTGCCTTTGTGCAATGGCACTATGCACACATTCCGCCAATCCTCAGGCACCTCACCATGAGTCATACATACATTAAATAACCTTACCAACCAGTCAACAATACAGTCACCCCCTTTTTTAATAAATTCCACTGCAATACCATCCAAACCTGCTGCCTTGCCGGCTTTCATCTTCCATAGAAATACAGACAAATAGAATTTTTGAGCATTAGAAAAATATGCCATCAGATAATGTTAAAGCAAACACTATCAGTGCATATAAATTACAGTTACACAATTGCTTCAATGATTTTAAATATTACTGAATATGAAAGTTATTGTCCATAATAAGCCTGTTGAAGGATGATGTACATGCACACATAACTCAGTCTTTCCTTACGAAGTAGCTGCTAAGTTGCTACTCTTAGTATCAGGGAGTAGTGATTGAATTTAAAGTTATCTTCCGTTCATCCTTTTCCATAAAATTTCTATTATTTCATGATATTCCATCTTAGATATTTTCCTGCTGGCTGATGAGATGAGGAATATAAGATACTACTTCTGTCTTCAACAAAGGATGTGGAGAATTTCAAGGATGTGGAGAAATGCAGAGTTGAGCTTTTAGCATAGAGAGCATTTGATTTTTGTAGAAGAAAGGAAATCGTTGATAGAAAGGAGAAAAAATGTAGGGGAATGTTCAGAACCTTGAGGGACACTGCTGTTAATGGAGAAAGGGGAAGAGGCTGATTCATCAACAACCACAGAGATAAGTCGGCCAGAACGGAAGCTAGGTACAAGGGTGCAAAGTGGATGAGGGAAGCCAAAAGATGGCAACTTAAAGATGAGACCCCAGTGCCATACCCTGTCAAAAACTTATGATATATCAAGAGTAGCTATGTAGGATTCCTCAGAATCTTTCAAGGATGATGATCAGAGAGACAGTGATATATCCAAGGAAAGTCAGAAAAGAATTTTTATAATTCATTCCAGTCACTTTTATTGAGGTGCCAATATTTACATTTAGAAGGGACTGCTAATGGGTTAGGTACCGTTAAAACAGACTCATTTACAAGAATGTGGTCAGATGAACCAATTGTAGCTGTAGCTACAGCACAAAGGATTAGAGGTTTAAAATAGATCCAGACTATTTGTGGTCGAAGTGGCCAGGAATGTGGGTGGGGTGGGTGATAATTTGATGTAGATCATTAAGCATGGAGAAAGTGAGGGCTTCAGTCCTTCCACCAACCATATGGAAGGAGTTCAACCATTCCCTCTAGTGAACATTGAAATTTCATAGGTAGAGGCTCTCAGCTTGTGGGTGAGAGTATGTTAGCCTCATGACAGGAGTTTTAGATTGTCAAAGAATGTTATAAAATTTGTAGAATTAGGAGGGCAGTCGACAAAACAAAGAAAAACGGTACTAGTTTGGAAAAAGACCTTGAGCCATATAACATCAACGTTTGGGGACTAAAGTCTTCAGGGTGTGCCACAGGTGTGTTGATGCTTGAATAAGCACAGACACCACCTTTGAATTGGAATTTTGAGTGGAGGCAATAGTTGGATATGAGAAATGGTTTGGATATATGCAGAGGTTGACTAAGAGGATACATGTGTCAGAAGTGGAGGGGACAAGAAGAGGGACTAAATTGAAGATGGAAGGATGTAGTGAGAGAGATTTTGAGTGATTAGGTTCCAAAAATACAGGAGGGCAAAGAGCATGCATGGCCTAGAGTAAATTGGACGCAAATGTGGCCTGTCTTTGTTTCTGGCACTACCTCGTTAAAATGGGGAATGATCAAGTATGAAAAAAAGAATATAAGAAAGGGGTTAGTGAAACATTATTAGACAATTAGGTCTAAAAGAGAAGTAAGATATTCAGTTAGGCACTACAACGATGATTTTTAATAGAAGAGAAGTTATTGGTAAGACCAAGAATGTTGGTATAGTGAACAGAAAAAGAGGCAGGTCTGTTAGAGAGGGAATAGTCATGGGAGGGGCTGTTACTCTTATTGTTTGAGCCCTCTCTCTCATTGGCAGTAGATTCAGATAGGAACCCAGAGATTCTCAGCACCTAGTAATGCTGTGGACTAGGGGCAATAAGTTTGTTGGACTTTACGATGATAATATTTGAAAAAGATTGTGCATACATGAGATGGCAAGAGAATGTGTGTGGTGCTTGTAAGGGGAAGTTAGTAGTACTAGCCCAGTATTCCAGTTTCGAAGAATGACGGAAAGTAAGACCAGCAATCCTACCATGGAGGGTATAAGATGGTTTCGGGCACCACTTTGACACTTCTTAGTCAGGACAGCAGTACCACCCTGGGTAACTACCTACTACCAAATTAAATTGCACCTCATTTAATCGAAATTAATTTTAGCTTAACGTATAAATTACAGAATTAATATATTTAATGGAAGGATAAATTTCATCTTTTTGGAATGTTGAATTGTTTACATATTTCTGTCTTTCTGTTATCATAAACCCTTGTTCAATTTTAAATCATTATAGTTTGTAAAACTTTGCTTCAGTACTCAAAAAGAAATAATGATGGAAAGTTAATAAACATTAGCACTAACATATATTTGAAAAGAAGTAAACATTTATTTTTAGCTTCTCTAAAAGTGATAAAACAGAAAATGCATAATAAATTACTGATAATAAGAGAATAAAATAAAATATGGTAAACAATCAGATGCTGATGTATGTTAGAAAATGTCTTGTATAAATGTAAATATATGGCCCTGAAGTGACCTATAAAATCACTGCATGGTGCTTATATCTAGTTTGATGATTTATATAATTTGAATAACATAATGCTGTCTAAAACTAAAGCACCAAAGTATTCAGACCTTGTCTAATTATCAATAAAGGAGAATAACAGTAAAAATAAGTGACACATTTTTACATTTCTTATCCCTGGGGATAGGGGTGAAAGAATACTTCCCACGCATTCCTCACGTGTTGTAGAAGGCGACTAGAGGGGACGGGAGCGGGGGGCCAGAAATCCTCCCCTCCTTGTATTTTTAACTTTCTAAAAAATGGGAAACAGAAGGAGTCACGCGGGGAGTGCTCATACTCCTCGTAGACTCAGGTTGGGGTGTCTAAATGTGTGTGGATGTAACCAAGATGTGAAAAAAGGAGAGATAGATAGTATGTTTGAGGAAAGGAACCTGGATGTTTTGGCTCTTGAGTGAAACGAAGCTCAAGGGTAAACGGGAAGAGTGGTTTGGGAATGTCTTGGGAGTAAAGTCAGGGGTTAGTGAGAGGACAAGAGCAAGAGAAAGAGTAGCAGTACTCGTGAAACAGCAGTTGTGGGAGTATGTGATAGAATGTAAGAAAGTAAATTCTCGATTGACATGGGTAAAACTGAAAGTTGATGGCGAGAGATGGGTGATTATTGGTGCATATGCACCTGGGCATGAGAAGAAAGATCATGAGAGGCAAGTGTTTTGGGAGCAGCTGAATGAGTGTGTTAGTGGTTTTGTTGCACATGACCGGGTTATAGTGATGGGTGATTTGAATGCAAAGGTGAGTAATGTGGCAGTTGAGGGAATAATTGGTAAACATGGGGTGTTCAGTGTTGTAAATGGAAATGGTGAAGAGCTTGTAGATTTATGTGCTGAAAAAGGACTGGTAATTGGGAATACCTGGTTTAAAAAGCGAGATATACATAAGTATATATATGTAAGTAGGAGAGATGGCCAGAGAGCGTTATTGGATTATGTGTTAATTGACAGGCGTGCGAAAGAGAGACTTTTGGATGTAAATGTGCTGAGAGGTGCAACTGGAGGATGTCTGATCATTATCTTGTGGAGGCTAAGGTGAAGATTTGTATGGGTTTTCAGAAAAGAAGAGTGAATGTTGGGGTGAAGAGGGTGGTGAGAGTAAGTGAGCTTGGGAAGGAGACTTGTGTGAGGAAGTACCAGGAGAGACTGAGTACAGAATGGAAAAAGGTGAGAACAATGGAAGTAAGGGGAGTGGGGGAGGAATGGGATGTATTTAGGGAAGCAGTGATGGATTGCGCAAAAGATGCTTGTGGCATGAGAAGCGTGGGAGGTGGGTTGATTAGAAAGGGTAGTGAGTGGTGGGATGAAGAAGTAAGATTATTAGTGAAAGAGAAGAGAGAGGCATTTGGACGATTTTTGCAGGGAAAAAATGCAATTGAGTGGGAGATGTATAAAAGAAAGAGACAGGAGGTCAAGAGAAAGGTGCAAGAGGTGAAAAAGAGGGCAAATGAGAGTTGGGGTGAGAGAGTATCATTAAATTTTAGGGAGAATAAAAAGATGTTTTGGAAGGAGGTAAATAAAGTGCGTAAGACAAGGGAGCAAATGGGAACTTCAGTGAAGGGCGCTAATGGGGAGGTGATAACAAGTAGTGGTGATGTGAGAAGATGGAGTGAGTATTTTGAAGGTTTGTTGAATGTGTTTGATGATAGAGTGGCAGATATAGGGTGTCTTGGTCGAGGTGGTGTGCAAAGTGAGAGGGTTGGGGAAAATGAATTGGTAAACAGAGAAGAGGTAGTAAAAGCTTTGTGGAAGATGAAAGCCGGCAAGGCAGCAGGTTTGGATGGTATTGCAGTGGAATTTATTAAAAAAGGGGGTGACTGTATTGTTGACTGGTTGGTAAGGTTATTTAATGTATGTATGACTCATGGTGAGGTGCCTGAGGATTGGCGGAATGCGTGCATAGTGCCATTGTACAAAGGCAAAGGGGATAAGAGTGAGTGCTCAAATTACAGAGGTATAAGTTTGTTGAGTATTCCTGGTAAATTATATGGGAGAGTATTGATTGAGAGGGTGAAGGCATGTACAGAGCATCAGATTGGGGAAGAGCAGTGTGGTTTCAGAAGTGTTAGAGGATGTGTGGATCAGGTGTTTGCTTTGAAGAATGTATGTGAGAAATACTTAGAAAAGCAAATGGATTTGTATGTACCATTCATGGATCTGGAGAAGGCATATGATAGAGTTGATAGAGATGCTCTGTGGAAGGTATTAAGAATATATGGTGTGGGTGGCAAGTTGTTAGAAGCAGTGAAGAAGTTTTTATCGAGGATGTAAGGCATGTGTACATGTAGGAAGAGAGGAAAGTGATTGGTTCTCAGTGAATGTAGGTTTGCGGCAGGGGTGTGTGATGTCTTCATGGTTGTTTAATTTGTTTATGGATGGGGTTGTTAGGGAGGTGAATGCAAGAGTTTTGGAAAGAGGGGCAAGAATGAAGTCTGTTGTGGATGAGAGAGCTTGGGAAGTGAGTCAGTTGTTGTTTGCTGATGATACAGTGCTGGTGGCTGATTCATGTGAGAAACTGCAGAAGCTGGTGACTGAGTTTGGAAAAGTGTGTGAAAGAAGAAAGTTAAGAGTAAATGTGAATAAGAGCAAGGTTATTAGGTACAGTAGGGTTGAGGGTCAAGTCAGTTGGGAGGTAAGTTTGAATGGAGAAAAACTGGAGGAAGTAAAGTGTTTTAGATATCGGGGAGTGGATCTGGCAGCGTTTGGAACCATGGAAGCGGAAGTGAATCATAGGGTGGGGGAGGGGGCGAAAATCCTGGGAGCCTTGAAGAATGTGTGGAAGTCGAGAACATTATCTCGGAAAGCAAAAATGGGTATGTTTGAAGGAATAGTGGTTCCAACAATGTTGTATGGTTGCGAGGCGTGGGCTATGGATAGAGTTGTGCGCAGGAGGGTGGATGTGCTGGAAATGAGATGTTTGAGGACAATGTGTGGTGTGAGGTGGTTTGATCGAGTAAGTAACGTAAGGGTAAGAGAGATGTGTGGAAATAAAAAAAGTGTGGTTGAGAGAGCAGAAGAGGGTGTTTTGAAATGGTTTGGGCACATGGAGAGAATGAGTGAGGAAAGATTGACCAAGAGGATATATGTGTCGGAGGTGGAGGGAACGAGGAGAAGAGGGAGACCAAATTGGAGGTGGAAAGATGGAGTGAAAAAGATTTTGAGTGATCGGGGCCTGAACATGCAGGAGGGTGAAAGGCAGGCAAGGAATAAAGTGAATTGGATCGATGTTGTATACCGGGGTTGACGTGCTGTCAGTGGATTGAATCAGGGCATGTGAAGTGTCTAGGGTAAACCATGGAAAGCTGTGTACTGCCTGGATGTGGAAAGGGAGCTGTGGTTTCGGGCATTATTGCATGACAGCTAGAGACTGAGTGTGAACGAATGAGGCCTTTGTTGTCCTTTCCTAGCGCTACCCTGCACACATGAGGGGGGAGGGGGATGGTATTTCCATGTGTGGCGAGGTGGCGATGGGAATGAATAAAGGCAGACAGTGTGAATTGTGTGCATGGGTATATATGTATGTGTCTGTGTGTGTATATATATGTGTACATTGAGATGTATAGGTATGTATATTTGCGTGTGTGGACGTGTGTGTATATACATGTGTATGGGGGTGGGTTTGGCCATTTCTTTCGTCTGTTTCCTTGCGCTACCTCGCAAACGCGGGAGACAGCGACAAAGCAAAATAAATAATAAATAAATAATTTTTACATTTCAAAAGAATCACTGTAAACATTTGTCTCATACTTATCCAAAAGTATTTATATCTGGAAAAAGTTGGGAAATGTTTTAACAAATAAAATCCTGTTCATTATCACAAAATCACTAGTCGGTAAAGTACAAAGTAGAAAACCAGCACAGTGGGTATCAACTGATGAGCAGTGATCGTTAGGCCTACCATCTAGATCAACCTACTTTGGGTTCGGGTGTATGGGGGTACAGCATTATCAATGGGCACTTGGTACCAAGACAAATGGAGCTTTGTAATATGCTGTTTTCTGTGGTTGGTCAGTGATGCAGCACTTGTTCACTGTGTCTGGTAGACAGGATTTCATAGTAATTCTGTCAAGGATTTTTGCACTCTGCATTTTTTTGTACTTCAGTGTGAGAGTGTTTCAGGATACAAAGCATTCATTCGCTCTTTACTATATTTATTAAGGCTATTTCTTACAAATTCATATGAGAGAAGAACAGTCATTGACCATTAGCCCTGTAAAGTACATTATAGATCATATTGTATCATCAACACTCCATTCCCAGTTTAATGATGTGGGTCAGGTACATATAGCCTCCAAAAATCACTTGCACACATCCTTGACCCATACTTAGTAGACTGAAGTTAAACAGACTGTAAAGAGAAAAAAATGGACTTTCAGAGCAGCTTTCTTTGGGTACTTTTTTTTTTTTTTCAAGAAATTACTCCTGTAGCAAAGTAACTTAAGATGAAGAGTATTCCTCCATTTGTAACTGTGCCTGGAGCAGAAACAGATGAATCAGAAAGTGAGACAGATGATCCTTCTGTCTGTCTCTTTCCCTCCCAGTAATCCCCTCATGTCTACATGGAGGAATTCCTAATGTAGTTCTTGGCAAACTGCAGTACGTGTTGAAAATATTATCATTATTCTTATTCAAGTGCGTAATTTTCAGTGACTTATAACTGTACTTCATCAAAACATCAATTTTATACACATTATGTATTTATAAGTTTTCTGCATGCTTGTTTCTCTATCTTGGGGCCATGCTATTTTCAGTAGGAATGCATGTCTAGTTATTGAATGTGAGTCTAGGGGAAAAGGTTGTTCTCTAGAGAATTCTGTTTAGTAGTCATCTACTCAAGAATGAATCTAGTTCCTTTATGGCATTTATTATCTGTGTTAATAAGTATCCCCTTGCAAGTAAATAGGTTTTTCACGTCCCAAAGCCCAAATTTTTATCTTTCCTGCCCAATATAAACTTGGGTGGTAAAAGTACTCCCACATGGAAGCATTATGCATAATTACGCTTGATCTTATCAATCTGCAGAGCTTTCAGTGCACCTCCAATTTTTCTCCATTGAATAATTCTAATCTTTGCTTGAATTTTTCCACTAGAACCCTGAATGAACTTGACTCCCAAATAAATAATTGCATCCATAACTTAGCATCTTTGTATTTTAACTTTCTGAAAGGGGAAACAGAAGGAGTCACGCAGGGAGTGCTCATCCTCCTCGAAGGCTCAGATTGGGGTGTCTAAATGTGTGTGGATGTAACCAAGATGAGAAAAAAGAGATAGGTAGTATGTTTGAGGAAAGGAACCTGGATGTTTTGGGTCTGAGAGAAACGAAGCTCAAGGGTAAAGGGGAAGAGTGGTTTGGGAATGTCTTGGGAGTAAAGTCAGGGGTTCGTGAGAGGACAAGAGCAAGGGAAGGAGTAGCACTTCTCCTGAAACAGGAGTAGTGGGAGTATGTGATAGAGTGTAAGAAAGTAAACTCTAGATTGATATGGGTAAAACTGAAAGTTGATGGAGGGAGATGGTTGATTATTGGTGCATATGCACCTGGGTATGAGAAGAAAGATCATGAGAGGCAAGTGTTTTGGGAGCAGCTGAATGAGTGTGTTAGTGGTTTTGATGCACGAGACCGGGTTATAGTGATGGGTGATTTGAATGCAAAGGTGAGTAATGTGGCAGTTGAGGGAATAATTGGTATACATGGGGTGTTCAGTGTTGTAAATGGAAATGGTGAAGAGCTTGTAGATTTATGTGCTGAAAAAGGACTGGTGATTGGGAATACCTGGTTTAAAAAGAGAGATACACATAAGTATATGTATGTAAGTAGGAGAGATGGCCAGAGAGCGTTATTAGATTACGTGTTAATTGATAGGTGCGCGAAAGAGAGACTTTTGGATGTTAATGTGCTGAGAGGTGCAACTGGAGGGATGTCTGATCATTATCTTGCGGAGACGAAGGTGAAGATTTGTAGAGGTTTTCAGAAAAGAAGAGAGAATGTTGGGGTGAAGAGAGTGTTGAGAGTAAGTGAGCTTGTGAAGGAGACTTGTGTGAGGAAGTACCAGGAGAGACTGAATACAGAATGGAAAAAGGTGAGAACAAAGGACGTAAGGGGAGTGGGGGAAGAATGGGATGTATTTAGGGAAGCAGTGATGGCTTGCACAAAAGATGCTTGTGGCATGAGAAGGGTGGGAGGTGGGCTGATTAGAAAGGGTAGTGAGTGGTGGGATGAAGAAGTAAGATTATTAGTGAAAGAGAATAGAGAGGCATTTGGACGATTTTTGCAGGGAAAAAATGCAAATTAGTGGGAGATGTATAAAAGAAAGAGACAGGAGGTCAAGAGAAAGGTGCAAGAGGTGAAAAAGAGGGCAAATGAGAGTTGGGGTGAGAGAGTATCATTAAATTTTAGGGAGAATAAAAAGATGTTTTGGAAGGAGGTAAATAAAGTGCGTAAGACAAGGGAACAAATGGGAACTTCAGTGAAGGGGGCTAATGGGGAGGTGACAACAAGTAGTGGTGATGTGAGGAGATGGAGTGAGTATTTTGAAGGTTTGTTAAATGTGTTTGATGATAGAGTGGCAGATATAGGGTGTTTTGGTCGAGGTGGTGTGCAAAGTGAGAGGGTTAGGGAAAATGATTTGGTAAACAGAGAAGAGGTAGTAAAAGCTTTGTGGAAGATGAAAGCCGGCAAGGCTGCGCGTTTGGATGGTATTGCCGTGGAATTTATTAAAAAAAGGGGGTGACTGTATTGTTGACTGGTTGGTAAGGTTATTTAATGTATGTATGACTCATGGTGAGGTGCCTGAGGATTGGCGGAATGCTTGCATAGTGCCATTGTGCAAAGGCAAAGGGGATAAGAGTGAGTGCTCAAATTACAGAGGTATACGTTTGTTGAGTATTCCTGGTAAATTATATGGGAGGGTATTGATTGAGAGGGTGAAGGCATGTACAGAGCATCAGATTGGGGAAGAGCAGTGTGGTTTCAGAAGTGTTAGAGGATGTGTGGATCAGGTGTTTGCTTTGAAGAATGTATGTGAGAAATACTTAGAAAAGCAAATGGATTTGTATGTAGCATTTATGGATCTGGAGAAGGCATATGATAGAGTTGATAGAGATGTTCTGTGGAAGGTATTAAGGATTTATGGTGTGGGTGGCAAGTTGTTAGAAGCAGTGAAAAGTTTTTATCGAGGATGTAAGGCATGTGTACATGTGGGAAGAGAGGTAAGTGATTGGTTCTCAGTGAATGTAGGTTTGTGGCAGGGGTGTGTGATGTCTCCATGGTCGTTTAATTTGTTTATGGATTGGGTTGATAGGGAGGTGAATGCAAGAGTTTTGGAAAGAGGGGCAAGTATGCAGTCTGTTGTGGATGAGAGAGCTTGGGAAGTGAGTCAGTTGTTGTTTGCTGATAATACAGCGCTGGTGGCTGATTCATGTGAGAAACTGCAGAAGCTGGTGATTGAGTTTGGTAAAGTGTGTGAAAGAAGAAAGTTGAGAGTAAATGTGAATGAGAGTAAGGTTATTAGGTACAGTAGGGTTCAGGGTCAAGTCAATTGGGAGGTAAGTTTGAATGAGAAAAACTGGAGGAAGTGAAGTGTTTTAGATATCTGGGAGTGGATTTGGCAGCGGATGGAACCATGGAAGCGGAAGTTAATCATAGGGTGGGGGAGGGGGCAAAAATTCTGGGAGCATTGAAGGATGTGTGGAAGTCGAGAACATTATCTCGGAAAGCAAAAATGGGTATGTTTGAAGGAATAGTGGTTCCAACAATGTTGTATGGTTGCAAGGCGTGGGCTATGGATAGAGTTGTGCGCAGGAGGATGGATGTGCTGGAAATGAGATGTTTGAGGACAATATGTGGTGTGAGGTGGTTTGATCGAGTAAGTAACAATAGGGTAAGAGAGAGGTGTGGTAATAAAAAGAGTGTGGTTGAGAGAGCAGAAGAGGGTGTTTTGAAATGGTTAGGTCGCATGGAGAGAATGAGTGAGGAAAGATTGACCAAGAGGATATATGTGTCAGATGTGGAGGGAACAAGAAGTGGGAGACCAAATTGGAGGTGGAAAGATGGAGTGAAAAAGATTTTGAGTGATCGGGGCCTGAACATGCATGAGGGTGAAAAGCGTGCAAGGAATAGAGTGAATTGGAATGATGTGGTATACCGTGGTCAACGTGCTTTCAATGGATTGAACCAAGGCATGTGAAGCGTCTGGGGTAAACCATGGAAAGTTCTGTGGGGCCTGGATGTGGAAAGGGAGCTGTGGTTTCAGTGCATTATCACATAACAGCTAGAGTCTGAAGGTGAACAAATGGGGCTTTTGTTGTCGTTTCCTAGCGCTACCTCGCACACATGAGGGGAGAGGGGGTTGTTATTCCATGTGTGGCGGGGTGGCGATGGGAATGAATAAAGGCAGACTATGAATTGTGTACATGTGTATATATGTATATGTCTGTGTGTGTGTGTATATATATATATATATGTATACATTGAGATGTATAGGTATGTATATTTGCGTGTGTGGACATGTATGTATATACATGTGTATGTGGGTGGGTTGGGCCATTCTTTCGTCTGTTTCCTTGCGCTACCTCGCTAACGCGGGAGACAGCGACAAAGCAAAATAAATAATAAATAAATAATTTTTACATTTCAAAAGAATCACTGTAAACATTTGTCTCATGCTTATCCAAAAGTATTTATATCTGGAAAAAGTTGGGAAATGTTTTAACAAATAAAATCCTGTTCATTATCACAAAATCACTAGTCGGTAAAGTACAAAGTAGAAAACCAGCACAGTGGGTATCAACTGATGAGCAGTGATCGTTAGGCCTACCATCTAGATCAACCTACTTTGGGTTCGGGTGTATGGGGGTACAGCATTATCAATGGGCACTTGGTACCAAGACAAATGGAGCTTTGTAATATGCTGTTTTCTGTGGTTGGTCAGTGATGCAGCACTTGTTCACTGTGTCTGGTAGACAGGATTTCATAGTAATTCTGTCAAGGATTTTTGCACTCTGCATTTTTTTGTACTTCAGTGTGAGAGTGTTTCAGGATACAAAGCATTCATTCGCTCTTTACTATATTTATTAAGGCTATTTCTTACAAATTCATATGAGAGAAGAACAGTCATTGACCATTAGCCCTGTAAAGTACATTATAGATCATATTGTATCATCAACACTCCATTCCCAGTTTAATGATGTGGGTCAGGTACATATAGCCTCCAAAAATCACTTGCACACATCCTTGACCCATACTTAGTAGACTGAAGTTAAACAGACTGTAAAGAGAAAAAAATGGACTTTCAGAGCAGCTTTCTTTGGGTACTTTTTTTTTTTTTTCAAGAAATTACTCCTGTAGCAAAGTAACTTAAGATGAAGAGTATTCCTCCATTTGTAACTGTGCCTGGAGCAGAAACAGATGAATCAGAAAGTGAGACAGATGATCCTTCTGTCTGTCTCTTTCCCTCCCAGTAATCCCCTCATGTCTACATGGAGGAATTCCTAATGTAGTTCTTGGCAAACTGCAGTACGTGTTGAAAATATTATCATTATTCTTATTCAAGTGCGTAATTTTCAGTGACTTATAACTGTACTTCATCAAAACATCAATTTTATACACATTATGTATTTATAAGTTTTCTGCATGCTTGTTTCTCTATCTTGGGGCCATGCTATTTTCAGTAGGAATGCATGTCTAGTTATTGAATGTGAGTCTAGGGGAAAAGGTTGTTCTCTAGAGAATTCTGTTTAGTAGTCATCTACTCAAGAATGAATCTAGTTCCTTTATGGCATTTATTATCTGTGTTAATAAGTATCCCCTTGCAAGTAAATAGGTTTTTCACGTCCCAAAGCCCAAATTTTTATCTTTCCTGCCCAATATAAACTTGGGTGGTAAAAGTACTCCCACATGGAAGCATTATGCATAATTACGCTTGATCTTATCAATCTGCAGAGCTTTCAGTGCACCTCCAATTTTTCTCCATTGAATAATTCTAATCTTTGCTTGAATTTTTCCACTAGAACCCTGAATGAACTTGACTCCCAAATAAATAATTGCATCCATAACTTAGCATCTTTGTATTTTAACTTTCTGAAAGGGGAAACAGAAGGAGTCACGCAGGGAGTGCTCATCCTCCTCGAAGGCTCAGATTGGGGTGTCTAAATGTGTGTGGATGTAACCAAGATGAGAAAAAAGAGATAGGTAGTATGTTTGAGGAAAGGAACCTGGATGTTTTGGGTCTGAGAGAAACGAAGCTCAAGGGTAAAGGGGAAGAGTGGTTTGGGAATGTCTTGGGAGTAAAGTCAGGGGTTCGTGAGAGGACAAGAGCAAGGGAAGGAGTAGCACTTCTCCTGAAACAGGAGTAGTGGGAGTATGTGATAGAGTGTAAGAAAGTAAACTCTAGATTGATATGGGTAAAACTGAAAGTTGATGGAGGGAGATGGTTGATTATTGGTGCATATGCACCTGGGTATGAGAAGAAAGATCATGAGAGGCAAGTGTTTTGGGAGCAGCTGAATGAGTGTGTTAGTGGTTTTGATGCACGAGACCGGGTTATAGTGATGGGTGATTTGAATGCAAAGGTGAGTAATGTGGCAGTTGAGGGAATAATTGGTATACATGGGGTGTTCAGTGTTGTAAATGGAAATGGTGAAGAGCTTGTAGATTTATGTGCTGAAAAAGGACTGGTGATTGGGAATACCTGGTTTAAAAAGAGAGATACACATAAGTATATGTATGTAAGTAGGAGAGATGGCCAGAGAGCGTTATTAGATTACGTGTTAATTGATAGGTGCGCGAAAGAGAGACTTTTGGATGTTAATGTGCTGAGAGGTGCAACTGGAGGGATGTCTGATCATTATCTTGCGGAGACGAAGGTGAAGATTTGTAGAGGTTTTCAGAAAAGAAGAGAGAATGTTGGGGTGAAGAGAGTGTTGAGAGTAAGTGAGCTTGTGAAGGAGACTTGTGTGAGGAAGTACCAGGAGAGACTGAATACAGAATGGAAAAAGGTGAGAACAAAGGACGTAAGGGGAGTGGGGGAAGAATGGGATGTATTTAGGGAAGCAGTGATGGCTTGCACAAAAGATGCTTGTGGCATGAGAAGGGTGGGAGGTGGGCAGATTAGAAAGGGTAGTGAGTGGTGGGATGAATAAGTAAGATTATTAGTGAAAGAGAACAGAGAGGCATTTGGACGATTTTTGCAGGGAAAAAATGCAAATTAGTGGGAGATGTATAAAAGAAAGAGACAGGAGGTCAAGAGAAAGGTGCAAGAGGTGAAAAAGAGGGCAAATGAGAGTTGGGGTGAGAGAGTATGATTAAATTTTAGGGAGAATAAAAAGATGTTTTGGAAGGAGGTAAATAAAGTGCGTAAGACAAGGGAACAAATGGGAACTTCAGTGAAGGGGGCTAATGGGGAGGTGACAACAAGTAGTGGTGATGTGAGGAGATGGAGTGAGTATTTTGAAGGTTTGTTAAATGTGTTTGATGATAGAGTGGCAGATATAGGGTGTTTTGGTCGAGGTGGTGTGCAAAGTGAGAGGGTTAGGGAAAATGATTTGGTAAACAGAGAAGAGGTAGTAAAAGCTTTGTGGAAGATGAAAGCCGGCAAGGCTGCGCGTTTGGATGGTATTGCCGTGGAATTTATTAAAAAAAGGGGGTGACTGTATTGTTGACTGGTTGGTAAGGTTATTTAATGTATGTATGACTCATGGTGAGGTGCCTGAGGATTGGCGGAATGCTTGCATAGTGCCATTGTGCAAAGGCAAAGGGGATAAGAGTGAGTGCTCAAATTACAGAGGTATACGTTTGTTGAGTATTCCTGGTAAATTATATGGGAGGGTATTGATTGAGAGGGTGAAGGCATGTACAGAGCATCAGATTGGGGAAGAACAGTGTGGTTTCAGAAGTGTTAGAGGATGTGTGGATCAGGTGTTTGCTTTGAAGAATGTATGTGAGAAATACTTAGAAAAGCAAATGGATTTGTATGTAGCATTTATGGATCTGGAGAAGGCATATGATAGAGTTGATAGAGATGTTCTGTGGAAGGTATTAAGGATATATGGTGTGGGAGGCAAGTTGTTAGAAGCAGTGAAAAGTTTTTATCGAGGATGTAAGGCATGTGTACATGTGGGAAGAGAGGTAAGTGATTGGTTCTCAGTGAATGTAGGTTTGTGGCAGGGGTGTGTGATGTCTCCATGGTTGTTTAATTTGTTTATGGATTGGGTTGATAGGGAGGTGAATGCAAGAGTTTTGGAAAGAGGGGCAAGTATGCAGTCTGTTGTGGATGAGAGAGCTTGGGAAGTGAGTCAGTTGTTGTTTGCTGATAATACAGCGCTGGTGGCTGATTCATGTGAGAAACTGCAGAAGCTGGTGATTGAGTTTGGTAAAGTGTGTGAAAGAAGAAAGTTGAGAGTAAATGTGAATGAGAGTAAGGTTATTAGGTACAGTAGGGTTCAGGGTCAAGTCAATTGGGAGGTAAGTTTGAATGAGAAAAACTGGAGGAAGTGAAGTGTTTTAGATATCTGGGAGTGGATTTGGCAGCGGATGGAACCATGGAAGCGGAAGTTAATCATAGGGTGGGGGAGGGGGCAAAAATTCTGGGAGCATTGAAGGATGTGTGGAAGTCGAGAACATTATCTCGGAAAGCAAAAATGGGTATGTTTGAAGGAATAGTGGTTCCAACAATGTTGTATGGTTGCAAGGCGTGGGCTATGGATAGAGTTGTGCGCAGGAGGATGGATGTGCTGGAAATGAGATGTTTGAGGACAATATGTGGTGTGAGGTGGTTTGATCGAGTAAGTAACAATAGGGTAAGAGAGAGGTGTGGTAATAAAAAGAGTGTGGTTGAGAGAGCAGAAGAGGGTGTTTTGAAATGGTTAGGTCGCATGGAGAGAATGAGTGAGGAAAGATTGACCAAGAGGATATATGTGTCAGATGTGGAGGGAACAAGAAGTGGGAGACCAAATTGGAGGTGGAAAGATGGAGTGAAAAAGATTTTGAGTGATCGGGGCCTGAACATGCATGAGGGTGAAAAGCGTGCAAGGAATAGAGTGAATTGGAATGATGTGGTATACCGTGGTCAACGTGCTTTCAATGGATTGAACCAAGGCATGTGAAGCGTCTGGGGTAAACCATGGAAAGTTCTGTGGGGCCTGGATGTGGAAAGGGAGCTGTGGTTTCAGTGCATTATTACATGACAGCTAGAGTCTGAGTGTGAACAAATGGGGCCTTTGTTGTCGTTTCCTAGCGCTACCTCGCACACATGAGGGGAGGGGGTTGTTATTCCACGTGTGGCGGGGTGGCGATGGGAATGAATAAAGGCAGACTATGAATTATGTACATGTGTATATATGTATATGTCTGTGTGTGTATATATATATATGTATACATTGAGATGTATAGGTATGTATATTTGTGTGTGTGGACATGTATGTATATACATGTGTATGTGGGTGGGTTGGGCCATTCTTTCGTCTGTTTCCTTGCGCTACCTCGCTAACGCGGGAGACAGTGACAAAGCAAAATAAATAAATAAATAAATAAATAACTTTCATATCATCCTTATTCAAGCTAATCTTGCACTGTGATATCATATTTCTCAAAAACAAAAAATCTTGCTTTAAACTACAGTTAATTTCACCATCCTCCTTTGAACAACATTACATTGTCCTGCCATTCTAAACAGCTCCTATTCGAATGGCAGAGCATCATCTGAATACATCAGCTGAGGTAGTCTCCAATTTATCACCATTGTTAAGCAGTACACTGCTATCACATCACCTAACTCTCTTGTATGGCTCCATCTATATAAACAAGAATCATGGTGACAGTGCATAACTTTGATGAATTACCACATATATTACAAACAACTTAGTCATATCACCAATTTCTGGGCAGGGGGCCTGTACTTTTCATTGCCCTTTTATGTCTTGTTTTTCATCATTTACAAGTACATAAATTATAGATAGTACAATATATTTGAGACTGTATAAATATTTTAAAATGCACTGCTTCTGGTAATTCAATTAATTGATATAACATAAATTTCAAATTGTATGAATACAGAAGAATGCATTACTGCACACTACATGCAAATGTTATCGTTTGGTTGGCTCAGAAATGAACAGACACTTCTTTAGAGGAAATCTTCAGCTTGTGACATTGCATATTAGGTGAGCTAAGGATTTTTAAGATGAGTTTCAAATGCTAAACAAATGTTATAAGTAGTTGTTCATGCCCTAAGAAAAGACAGAAAAACTGTTAGCCTAGATAATGAAATAAATGTGTTAATGCAATTTGAGAGAGTAAAATGAGCTGTGGACATCACAAGGGCCCTGGGCCTGCCACTGGTGAATTAAGTGTGCTCCATTCAAGAGTCTAGTTATAAGATGAAGAAATGTTTACATCACAAGATGGAGAGATTGTTAACAAAGTGGAGTGAAGACAAGAGGCACCTCAACTCCCATGTAACTTCCACCCAGTAGGCCTCATTAAGGAATTTCATCACTCTTTGTATGTGTTTTTTATTTTTCACATTATCTTCCCCATTTGTGTAATTTTAGATAAGCATAATACCATTTCTTTAAGAAAAGTATGATTTCTTATTAAAATATGACTCGCTTATAATGTTAGTTTAGAAGTATTATTGGATTTGTCCTATTTGTTTCATTATATATGATATATTCCAGGAACAAAACCCAGTGAAAGGTAAGTAACTCCTGCACTCTCACACATACACTACTCCCATTAGATAATTCATAACAGCTTTCAGAAAGTCTCCTATGCATTCTTTACAGTGATGAACTTCTTAAAGAGCTTTTGATATGAGCTTTGTCATATGCCTTCTAAGAAGCCATTTATGCTACATACACTTTTTGATGTAGACTTTTTCACTACCTGTTTAGGTGCAATAATTTGATACTCTCTCCTATAGCTTTTAAATCAACCTTAGATTTCACTTAAGAGGGATCCATAATCCTTTTAACACGTTGTTACGATCTTACTATACACTTTTCTATGTATAGTAAGTAGACATTCTTCTCTTACTTGTAGTCACTTTTATTTCCATTAACTTTACAGAATGGAATAATCATTGGCTTTGTCTAGTTGTCAGGTATGATATCACTTGGTTCAAAACATGCTTTCCATACTGAGTCAACAACACTTTCACCTCCATTCTTTACCATCCCACTCACCACTCCACCTTTTATACCATCAGATTTCTGTTCCTTAGGAATACTGTTACTATTCTTACCTCCTCACTAGTGATGTCTTTCCCATATGTTTCGGTTTCTCCTTACTTCTAATTCTTCTGTACCAAATAAGTATCTCTTACACCATCTCCTATAATCAATTCTTAAAGTACTCTCTCCTCACTCCTGCAAATGTCAGCTTTTATCATTAGTATTTTACTTTTTAAGTACTCTCTCTTTCCTAGCACAAATCTTTCTCCCAAAATAGCTTGTTATTCTTATTTAAGTTTTAATAATTTTTTCTCCAAAAATTGATATTTGCTTTACTTTTATTTACATTCATCATTCTTTTAATTCTTTCTTTTGGGATTTCATATTCTACGCTTTTTGCCCTCCATTAATCATGATTTTCTTGCAGGGTCAGTTTGTAATCTCATTTTTCCTCAACCATCTTTCTTATATCTTCATCCTAGCATGTTGTACCTCTTTCCACAACCTGTGCTATACTGTGGAGCCTCATATAATGCCCTTTTAAACTGCCTATACATGGCAGTTATCCTCCCTTATACTATTTTACTTAATTCTCTCACTTTACCAATATATTTTCATTCACTTTTCAGCCAGTAGTCATATATCATCTGCAATAAAAGACTGATTGAATTTTAGTAAAATATGACTTAATCAACATATGTCCTCATAACCCTCTGCTATCTTCACATTATGCACAAATTCTTTTACCAGAAGCATGTCTTACTTTGTTTATCCTGTTTTTTCTGTGTTTGTATCATGTGTATTCATGAACACTTTTTTGGTCAGAATATGTTTTGCAACATTCATGCCTGCTGATGCACATAATCCATATCTTCCATCTCCTTATCTACCTGTCACTGCTCCTATTGTGTTCCCTCTAATTTATTTATTTCATCCAGAAAACAGTTTCTCCCCCGAGATCTACATGCTCCATTTTTCTTTCAAGATTTCTCCAAAATTCATCTTCAACCTTCTATCCTCTATCATGACATGGCACATGTACAGCCATTACAGTAATTCTAACCTATCACATTTGAATTTTACAACTTAAAATCTTGAGCTGGAAAATGTGCAGTTAACCATCTTTTCAAATACATGTACACCACCGAAATACCCGCTAATGATGGTTCAGCACCTTTAGTCTGGACAAAATTATTCGAGGGAACTTGAAATTACCGTGGCCACCAGACTAGTTTACTGGGCGGCCACAAATGGCGTTGTGTGTTGGGTGCGCTTATTTACATTCTTTACACTGCACTTGTTGGTGGTGATACCGCAATTCTGTGAGATTCTTAGCTTATTTTGCTTATATATGACCCTAGCCATGGCTTCTAAGACATATGAGAATGTCAGTCGTGGTGTCAAATGTAAACACCAGTCCATATCAATCCAAGATAAAGTAGAACTGTTGAAAAAAATGGACCGTGGTGTTTCGGTGCGTAAGCTGTCTTACATTTCCAGTATTGGTTCATTAACTGTTTATGATATAAAGAAGCAAAGTGAGAAAATATTGAAATTCTATGCAGACAGCAATTCCAAGAAGCAAGTGACGATTAGAAAAACTATGAAAGATGGTAAGAGTACTGAGCACGATCGAGTGATGATGGAATGGTTTTGACAGCGTCGGAGTGAAGGAGTGGACTTGTCAGGTAGCATGATAATGGACCAGGCTAAGTTGTTCCATAAGGAACTTTAATTACAACATGAGCATGACTACAGTGAAGGATGACTTCAAAGATTCAAGAATCGTCATGGAATTTCCATGAATAAAGTATGCGGAGAAAAGTGGTCTGCAAACCACGAGGGAGCTGCCGAGTATGTGGATGAATTTGCGTAACTCGTAGCTGACGAGCACGTCAGTCCTGAGCAGGTATATAATGAAGATGAAACTGCATTATTCTGGCAATGCTTACCTAGGAAAACACTAACAACAGAAGACGAAGAAGACCCCATAGTATTCAAACATTTATCTAAGGACAGACTTACCATCTTAGGGTGCTCAAACATTTAATATTTGTTTAATTTAAATGTCTAGCAGGTATACTTTAGACACATGGGAGATATGTAATTAGTGGGTTAGAGGTGTGTTGATGAATTATTATTACGTGGCCATAGTTGGTCCAGCAAATTTTTTAATCCGGCAGGCTTTGGAACCAAAAGTGCCGGAAAATTGGTGGTGTACCTGTAATAAATTTTTTAAAACATTGTCATGCCTCTTCACATGACTGTCTGTATCATTTTCCGAAGCTGATCTCATACATCACTTCATTATAGTAAAAAATCTCAGCTTTTCATTCTTATCTTATACGGTCCTCTTTAGTTTTCCTTTCCTTAATGTGTGTACAGCTTCCATCCTTTTATACTCAGCATTATTCCTCAAATTCTACTTTGTCATAATGATTTGCACCTCATCAAAGGCATGCTGCTTCATCTGAGGCCACTTGCACTTTTGTTAGAGTGAATTTGCTGAACCAAGGTCCCCCAGCACTAACCACACAGGATAACAAAAAAGGCAAGGATGCCCAACTCTGAGGTAGAATTGTTATTATGATATCTAAAATGATAAATCTAATTGTGTTTATTGTGTAAATGAGGCTTTAGGTCTGAAAAAGAACTATTAACAGTAATATTCCCTAAAACTATGAAAAAGAAGAAAATTTCAAGAAGTTAATCTTTCTGGCAGTTAGGGGGAAAAATGCATCAAAGAAGAAATCCAAGAACCTGAATGAAAGTGACTGATGAACATGACAATGTGAGAGAAGAATTTTTTGGACTGAGTTACATCATTAGTTAAACATCAGAACAAAACACCAATCTTGTACTTCTGAAATCAGGGTTCCAATCATAACTTCTGTAAAGTTCTTTTAATGATGAAAAGAAACTGTCTAATAAGCATTTAGTTTTTTATTTGTTTTGCATGATGTTATACCTCTCTCCTTCTCTTTACATGTCTCTTCTTTGCAAGTGAAGTTCTCTAATAAAAGATGAAATTTCTAAAATATGATGAATAATTTTCTTTATGAAGTAAGTGGGGTTCGTTTCTAGAAATTTGATATACCTATTAAATTGTTTTGATGTATGGTACCTGAAAGGAATAATTTTGACATTTCTTATCTACAGCAAATAATTCAATGTCAGCTTGATATTGATGAACAAAAATTACACAAATGACATGCACACCAACATATGAATAATTTACGTCATCTCCTGCTAAGTTTAAGAACACATAATGGAAATGAATTAAAAAATAAATAAATACACAGAAGTAACACAAAGTAAGTACAATAGAAATATACATCAATATAATCCTCATCTAGGATTCTCTGATAAGGATCTATATTATAGAAAATTCATATATTTCTTCTACTGCTTACACATATACATGAACTATGAAAATGATATTCATATTTCTATCTCTTCATTTGTAAGATTTTGAATATATAGCTCCTCAGAAATTTCAGCATTTGTGCAACCTTTTTCGAAATTATCACAGTGCATCAGTTTGCCTAAAATATGCAGTACATTGTAATAACAAATGGCAAAAACTGTCTGACCTGACAAACACAATCCTATGTATCCATGAAAATGACCATGTTTTAGCATAACCAAGTGTGATTAAATATGAAAATTTAGGACTGATTACAATATAATTTCAAACAATGCCAATGTATTCATATTCACATATTTCACAGCATACTTTCCACTTTTAAAAGTAATTTGTATTTTACAACTTTTGGAAAGTGGCAGCACCAAATATTGACTTAGTAGCTCTTTTCCACTTCACTGAATCCTTCAGAGTTTGAAGTTGTGATTCTTCCTTATTCCCTAAAAGTTTTTCACTATGGTACTGTTAAGTACAACAGTACATTCTCTTTTTAGGTGTGGAGAGTTTTTTCCACTGCATTGCAAAAACATGTTTGTTGGTTTAGTTCTTCCAACACCTCACAGAGGATGTATGCAATATTAATCTTTAGGAAATTTACAATCTGACATACTACACAGAACACAGTTTCCTGAAGGAAGTATAATGCAGATCACTTATCGATTATGTCAAATTACCACTCGTAATGAACACAACTGTTTTCACTCGCTCGGTTCACACACATTCATTTGACTAAACATTCACATGAACACAAATATTTGTTTTGGTATAATTCTCTCACCTAAAGTGAAGTTCTTAATACTAAGGTGGAGTAAAAGTACCTGTGCCATTCCTTAGTTAAACTTCACCAAAATGCTTAAACCAACATGCTGTTTATTTTCAATGACCCTTTCAAAGCTTGGGTGATACCAAGAGATAAGAGCTTGAACAATATTTCATAGATAACGATTTGAAAGGATGCTTGGGATTCCATTCCATTTTCTTTAGGTTTACAAACTTTTTCATTTTCAATGGCATTTAGTTAGATGGAGCACTGTCTACATTTGTACCTGTATCACCACTATTATTATTATTATTGTTATTGTTATTATTATTGTTGTTTGAATGTACATCCTTGTTCATGTCTTCAGCCAGTATATGCCAATTCCTCCTGTTTTCCGTAACTCCATCCAGCAAAGGCTTCAATTCAGCATTCAGCTCAGCAAAGGCCTAAAAATAAGACAGATTTTATTTATCACAAATACACGTCGTAGAAGAAAAATAAATGAATGAAAAATATAAAAATTTGTAGTTGCAGAAAGGAAGTCAGACTTCTAACAATGTCATGCTTAAGTTTAATATAATTACAAAAATGGGTAATCCCTATAACATTTAATAACTACAAGTTATGTGACCATGAAACTATTACTCATACCAGATATACCCTGAGTCATTATGAATTATAACTTATAGTCTCAAACTGAGGATATTTAAATAAAAATTAAGATAATCTTTCTGAAACAGCAGGAGAGTTGCAATGAAACCTCATTTATTTGAAAGAAAGATAACCAGTATGTCTTGGTATCTGGATAGCAACAAGACTGTCTGGATGCTTTCCCATCACTACAAAATCTGAAGAAATATTGTCATCAGCAAAAATCTAAATAGAACTTGGAAATCTAAGAAATGACTGGATATTATCTGGATAGAAAAGTTTTCTCTGCCTTAAGCAAAGTGTATATGTTTATAGTAGTCATGTGGCCTCAAGGACCAAGTGATGCTTTGCTTTTATTGGTTAAAGTAGTTAGATGTGGGCTAATGAGAAGAAGACTGGCAGATTCTATCAACCCTATCATATGCCTTCTCCAGATCCATAAATGCAGCCTACAAATACATTGCGTTTTTGTAAGAATTTCTCATACATATTCTTCAAAGCCAACACCTGATCCACTGCTCCTCCCCAATCTGATGCTCTGTACATGCCTTCACCCTCTAAATCAATACCCTCCCATACAATTTTTCAGAAATACTCAACGAACTTATGCCTCTGTAGTTTGAACACTCGCCTTGATCCCTTTACCTTTGTACAATGGCACTTCACCATGATCCAACCATACACTGAATATCCTTACCAATCAACAACAACACAGTCACCCCCTTTCTTAATAAATTCAATTGCAATACCATCCAAACCCACCAGATTTCATCTTCCACAAGGCTTTCACCACCTCTTCTCTCTTCACCAAACCACTTTCCATGACTCTCTCACTTCACACACCACCCCAACCAAAACACCCTACATCTGCCACTCTTTATCATCAAACACAGTCAACAAACCTTCAAAATACGAATCCATCTCATTTCATCACTACCTGTCATCATTTCCTCCCCTTTGCCCCCTTCACTGATGTTCTCATTTGTTCTCTTGTCTTGTGCATGTTATTTACCTTTAAATCTCCCTAAAGTTTAATGATACTCTCTCACCCAAACTCTCATTTGCCCTCTTTCTCAACCTTCTCACCGTTCTCTTGACCTCCTGCCACACTTTCTTATACATCTCCCAGTTATTTGCACTCCTTCCTTGCAGGTTTCGTCCAAATGCCTCGCTTTTCTTTTTCACAAACCACTTTACTTCTTCATTCCACTACCAATTATCCTTTCTAATCTGCCCACCTCCCACCTTTCTCATGCCACATGCATCTATTGCACATGCCATCACTGCTTCCCTAAATACAACCCATTCCTCACCCACTACCTTCGCATTATTTGTTCTCATCTTTTGCCATTCTACACCCTATCTCTTCTGTTTTGAAAATCTCTTCAAATCTCCACCTTCACCTCAACAAGATAGTGATCAGACATCCCACCAGCTGCTGCTCCCAGCACATTAACAACCAAAAGTCTCTCTTTTATACGCCTATCAATTAACACTTAATCTAATAATGCCTTTTGACCATCTCTCCTACTCAGATACGTATACTTGTGTACATCTCTTTTCTAACCAGGTATTCCCAATCACCAGTCTTTCTTCAAAATACAAATACACAAACTCTTCACCATTTCCATTCACAACACTGAATACCTCCTGTACACCAATTATACCTGCAACTGCTACATTACTTACCTTTGCATTTAAATCACCCATATAAGTCTTGTGCATCAAAACTGCTGACACTCTCACTCAGCTGCTCCCAAAATATTTGCCTCAATATCTTTTTCCTCAGGACCAGGTGCATAAGTGCCAATAATCATCCATCTCTCTCCATCCACTCTCAGTTTTACCCATATCAATCTAGAATTTACTTCCATACACTCCATCACACACTGTCACAACAACTGTTTCAGTAGTGCTACTCCTTCCTTAGCTCTTGTACTCTAACCAACCCCTAACTTCACACCCATGACTTTTCCAAACAGTTCTTCCCCTTTACCTTTGAGCTTCATTTCACTGAGAGCTAAAACATCCAGGTTTCTTTCCTCAAACATACTACCTCTCTCTCCTTTCTGATCATCTTGGCTACATCCACACATTCAAACACCTCAATCTGAGCCTTAGAGCAGGATGAGCACTCCCCGCTTAACTTCTTCTGTTTCCTCTTTCAGAAACTGAAATACAAGAAGGGGAGGGTATCCGGCCCCCTTCTCCCAGCCCTTTTAATCGCCATCTATGACAGGAAGGGAATACATGGGAAGTATTCTTTTTCCCATATCACCAGGGGACAGCGATGCTGTTTTCCTATGGAGCGGCGTTGCAACAGGAATGGATGAAGGCAAGCAAGTATGAATATGTACATGTGTATGTATGTAATGTTTGCATATGTGTATGTATATGTGCATATGTGGGTGTTTATTTATATACATATGTGTATATGAGTGGATGACCATTCTTTGTGTTTCCTGGCACTACCTCGCTGATGGGTGTATTGAAATGGTTTGGTCACATCTAGAGAATGAGCGAGGAAAGATTGACAAAGAGGATAGATGTGTCAGAGGTGGAGGGAACGAGAAGTGGGAGACCAAATTGGAGGTGGAAGGAAGAAGTGAAAAAGATTTTGAGTGATCGGGGCATGATCATACAGGAGTGTGAAAGGCGCGCAAGAAACAGAGTGAATTGGAATGATGTGGTATACCTGGGTCAACGTGCTGTCAATGGATTGAACCATGGCGTGTGAAGCATTTGGGGTAAACCATGGAAAGGAAGTAAAGTGTTTTAGATATCTGGGAGTGGATCTGGCAGCGGATGTAACCATGGAAGCGGGAATGAATCATAGGGTGGGGGAGGGGGCAAAAATTCTGGGAGCCTTGAAGAATGTTTGGAAGTCTAGAACATTATCTCGGAAAGCAAAAATGGGTATATTTGAAGGAATAGTGGTTCCAACAATGTTGTATGGTTGCGAGGTGTGGGCTATGGATAGAGTTGTGTGCAGGAGGGTGGATGTGCTGGAAATGAGATGTTCGAGGACAATATGTGGTGTGAGGTTGTTTGATTGAGTAAGTAATGTAAGGGTAAGAGAGATGTGTGGAAATAAAAAGAGTGTGGTTGAAAGAGCAGAAGAGGGTGTTTTGAAATGGTTTGGTCACATGGAGAGAATGCATGAGGAAAGATTGACCAAGAGGATATATGTGTCAGAGGTGGAGGGAACGAGAAGTGGGAGACCAAATTGGAGGTGGAAAGATGGAGTGAAAAAGATTTGAGTGATCAGGGCCTGAACTTGCAGGAGGGTGAAAGGCGTGCAAAGAATAGAGTGAATTGGAATGATGTGGTATACCGGGGTCGATGTGCTGTCAATGGATTGAACCAGGGCATGTGAAGCATCTGGGGTAAACCATGCAAAGTGTGTGGGGCCTGGATGTGGAAAGGGAGCTGTGGTTTCAGTGCATTATTGCATGACAGCTAGAGACTGAGTGTGAACGAATGGGGCCTTTGGTGTTTTTCCTAGCGCTACCTCGCACACATGAGAGGGGAGGGGGTTGTTATTCCATGTGTGGTGAGGTGGCGATGGGAACAAATAAAGGCAGACAGTGTGAATTATGTACATGTGTATATATGTATATGTCTGTGTGTGTATATATATGTGTACATTGAGATGTATAGGAATGTATATTGTGCGTGTGTGGACATGTATGTATATACATGTGTATGTGGGCGGGTTGGGCCATTCTTTCGTCTGTTTCCTTGCGTTACCTTGCTAACGCGGGAGACTGCGACAAAGCAAAATAAATAAAATAAAGTGATTGGTTCTCAGTGAATGTAGGTTTGCGGCAGGGGTGTGTGATGTCTCCATGGTTGTTTAATTTGTTTATGGATGGGGTTGTTAGGGAGGTGAATGCAAGAGTTTTGGAAGAGGGGCAAGGATGAAGTCTGTTGGGGATGAGAGAGCTTGGGAAGTGAGTCAGTTGTTGTTCGCTGATGATACAGCGCTGGTGGCTGATTCATGTGAGAAACTGCAGAAACTGGTGACTGAGTTTGGTAGTGTGTGAAAGAAGAAAGTTAAGAGTAAAAGTGAATAAGAGCAAGGTTATTAGGTACAGTAGGGTTGAGGGTCAAGTCAATTGGGAGGTGAGTTTGAATGGAGAAAAACTGGAGGAAGTGAAGTGTTTTAGATATCTGGGAGTGGATCTGGCAGCGGATGGAAACATGGAAGCAGAAGTGGATCATAGGGTGGGGGAGGGGGCGAAAATTCTGGGAGCCTTGAAGAATGTGTGGAAGTCGAGAACATTATCTCGGAAAGCAAAAATGGGTATGTTTGAAGGAATAGTGGTTCCAACAATGTTGTATGGTTGCGAGGCGTGGACTATGGATAGAGTTGTGCGAAGGAGGATGGATGTGCTGGAAATGAGATGTTTGAGGACAATGTGTGGTGTGAGGTGGTTTGATCGAGTAAGTAACGTAAGGGTAAGAGAGATGTGTGGAAATGAAAAGAGCGTGGTTGAGAGAGCAGAAGAGGGTGTTTTCAAATGGTTTGGTCACATGGAGAGAATGAGTGAGGAAAGATTGACCAAGAGGATATATGTGTCGGAGGTGGAGGGAACGAGGAGAAGAGGGAGACCAAATTGGAGGTGGAAAGATGGAGTGAAAAAGATTTTGTGTGATCGGGGCCTGAACATGCAGGAGGGTGAAAGGAGGGCAAGGAATAGAGTGAATTGGAGCGATGTGGTATACTGGGGTTGACGTGCTGTCAGTGGATTGTATCAAGGCATGTGAAGCGTCTGGGGTAAACCATGGAAAGCTGTGTGGGTATGTATATTTGCGTGTGTGGACGTATGTATATACATGTGTATGGGGGTGGGTTGGGCCATTTCTTTCGTCTGTTTCCTTGCGCTACCTCGCAAACGCAGGAGACAGCGACAGAAAAAAAAAAAATATATATATATATTTATATTTATTTTATGTACAGAGCATCAGATTGGGGAAGAGCAGTGTGGTTTCAGAAGTGGTAGAGGATGTGTGGATCAGGTGTTTGCTTTGAAAAATGTATGTGAGAAATACTTAGAAAAGCAAATGGATTTGTATGTAGCATTTATGGATCTGGAGAAGGCATATGATAGAGTTGATAGAGATGCTCTGTGGAAGGTATTAAGAATATATGATGTGGGAGGCAAGTTGTTAGAAGCAGTGAAAAGTTTTTATCGAGGATGTAAGGCATGTGTACGTGTAGGAAGAGAGGAAAGTGATTGGTTCTCAGTGAATGTAGGTTTGCGGCAGGGGTGTGTGATGTCTCCATGGTTGTTTAATTTGTTTATGGATGGGGTTGTTAGGGAGGTAAATGCAAGAGTCTTGGAAAGAGGGGCAAGTATGAAGTCGGTTGGGGATGAGAGAGCTTGGGAAGTGAGTCAGTTGTTGTTCGCTGATGATACAGCGCTGGTGGCGGATTCATGTGAGAAACTGCAGAAGCTGGTGACGGAGTTTGGTAAAGTGTGTGGAAGAAGAAAGTTAAGAGTAAATGTGAATAAGAGCAAGGTTATTAGGTACAGTAGGGTTGAGGGTCAAGTCAATTGGGAGGTGAGTTTGAATGGTGAAAAACTGGAGGAAGTGAAGTGTTTTAGATATCTGGGAGTGGATCTGTCAGCAGATGGAACCATGGAAGCGGAAGTGGATCATAGGGTGGGGGAGGGGGCGAAAATTTTGGGAGCCTTGAAAAATGTGTGGAAGTCGAGAACATTATCCCGGAAAGCAAAAATGGGTATGTTTGAAGGAATAGTAGTTCCAACAATGTTGTATGGTTGCGAGGCGTGGGCTATGGATAGAGTTGTGCGCAGGAGGATGGATGTGCTGGAAATGAGATGTTTGAGGACAATGTGTGGTGTGAGGTGGTTTGATCGAGTAAGTAACGTAAGGGTAAGAGAGATGTGTGGAAATAAAAAGAGCGTGGTTGAGAGAGCAGAAGAGGGTGTTTTGAAATGGTTTGGGCACATGGAGAGAATGAGTGAGGAAAGATTGACCAAGAGGATATATGTGTCGGAGGTGGAGGGAACGAGGAAGAGGGAGACCAAATTGGAGGTGGAAAGATGGAGTGAAAAGGATTTTGTGTGATCGGGGCCTGAACATGCAGGAGGGTGAAAGGAGGGCAAGGAATAGAGTGAATTGGAGCGATGTGGTATACAGGGGTTGACGTGCTGTCAGTGGATTGAATCAAGGCATGTGAAGCGTCCGGGGTAAACCATGGAAAGCTGTGTAGGTATGTATATTTCTGTGTGTGGACGTGTGTATGTACATGTGTATGGGGGGGGGTTGGGCCATTTCTTTCGTCTGTTTCCTTGCACTACCTCGCAAACGTGGGAGACAGCGACAAAGTATAAAAAAAAAAAAAAAAAAATATATATATATATATATATATATATATATATAGGCTAAGGTGAAGATTTGTATGGGTTTTTCAGAAAAGAAGAGTGAATGTTGGGGTGAAGAGGGTGGTGAGAGTAAGTGAGCTTGGGAAGGAGACTTGTGTGAGGAAGTACCAGGAGAGACTGAGTACAGAATGGAAAAAGGTGAGAACAATGGAAGTAAGGGGAGTGGGGGAGAAATGGGATGTATTTAGGGAATCAGTGATGGATTGCGCAAAAGATGCTTGTGGCATGAGAAGAGTGGGAGGTGGGTTGATTAGGAAGGGTAGTGAGTGGTGGGATGAAGTAAGATTATTAGTGAAAGAGAAGAGAGAGGCATTTGGACGATTTTTGCTGGGAAAAAATGCAATTGAGTGGGAGATGTATATATATATATATATATATATATATATATATATATATATATATATATATATATATATCAATTGGGAGGTAAGTTTGAATGGAGCAAAACTGGAGGAAGTAAAGTGTTTTAGATATCTGGGAGTGGATCTGGCAGCGGATGGAACCATGGAAGCGGAAGTGGATCATAGGGTGGGGGAGGGGGCGAAAATCCTGGGAGCCTTGAAGAATGTGTGGAAGTCGAGAACATTTATCTCGGAAAGCAAAAATGGGTATGTTTGAAGGAATAGTGGTTACAACAATGTTGTATGGTTGCGAGGCGTGGGCTATGGATAGAGTTGTGCGCAGGAGGGTGGATGTGCTGGAAATGAGATGTTTGAGGACAATGTGTGGTGTGAGGTGGTTTGATCGAGTAAGTAACGTAAGGGTAAGAGAGATGTGTGGAAATAAAAAGAGCGTGGTTGAGAGAGTAGAAGAGGGTGTTTTGAAATGGTTTGGGCACATGGAGAGAATGAGTGAGGAAAGATTGACCAAGAGGATATATGTCTCGGAGGTGGAAAGATGGAGTGAAAAAGATTTTGTGTGATCGGGGCCTGAACATGCAGGAGGGTGAAAGGAGGGCAAGGAGTAGTGTGAATTGGATCGATGTGGTATACCGGGGTTGACGTGCTGTCAGTGGATTGAATCAGGGCATGTGAAGCGTCTGGGGTAAACCATGGAAAGCTGTGTAGGTATGTATATTTGCGTGTGTGGACGTGTATGTATATACATGTGTATGGGGGTGGGTTGGGCCATTTCTTTCGTCTGTTTCCTTGCGCTACCTTGCAAACGCGGGAGACAGCGACAAAGCAAGAGGTGAAAAAAAGGGCAAATGAGAGTTGGGGTGAGAGAGTATCATTAAATTTTAGGGAGAATAAAAAGATGTTCTGGAAGGAGGTAAATAAAGTGCGTAAGACAAGGGAGCAAATGGGAACTTCAGTGAAGGGCGCAAATGGGGAGGTGATAACAAGTAGTGGTGATGTGAGAAGGAGATGGAGTGAGTATTTCGAAGGTTTGTTGAATGTGTTTGATGATAGAGTGGCAGATATAGGGTGTTTTGGTCGAGGTGGTGTGCAAAGTGAGAGGGTTAGGGAAAATGATTTGGTAAACAGAGAAGAGGTAGTGAAAGCTTTGCGGAAGATGAAAGCCGGCAAGGCAGCAGGTTTGGATGGTATTGCAGTGGAATTTATTAAAAAAGGGGGTGACTGTATTGTTGACTGGTTGGTAAGGTTATTTAATGTATGTATGACTCATGGTGAGGTGCCTGAGGATTGGCGGAATGCGTGCATAGTGCCATTGTACAAAGGCAAGGGGGATAAGAGTGAGTGCTCAAATTACAGAGGTATAAGTTTGTTGAGTATTCCTGGTAAATTATATGGGAGGGTATTGATTGAGAGGGTGAAGGCATGTACAGAGCATCAGATTGGGGAAGAGCAGTGTGGTTTCAGAAGTGTTAGAGGATGTGTGGATCAGGTGTTTGCTTTGAAGAATGTGTGAGAAATACTTAGAAAAGCAAATGGATTTGTATGTAGCATTTATGGATCTGGAGAAGGCATATGATAGAGTTGATAGAGATGCTCTGTGGAAGGTATTAAGAATATATGGTGTGGGAGGAAAGTTGTTAGAAGCAGTGAAAAGTTTTTATCGAGGATGTAAGGCATGTGTACATGTAGGAAGAGAGGAAAGTGATTGGTTCTCAGTGAATGTAGGTTTGCGGCAGGGGTGTGTGATGTCTCCATGGTTGTTTAATTTGTTTATGGATGGGGTTGTTAGGGAGGTGAATGCAAGAGTTTTGGAAAGAGGGGCAAGTATGAAGTCTGTTGGGGATGAGAGAGCTTGGGAAGTGAGTCAGTTGTTGTTCGCTGATGACACAGCGCTGGTGGCTGATTCATGTGAGAAACTGCAGAAGCTGGTGACTGAGTTTGGTAAAGTGTGTGGAAGAAGAAAGTTAAGAGTAAATGTGAATAAGAGCAAGGTTATTAGGTACAGTAGGGTTGAGGGTCAAGTCAATTGGGAGGTGAGTTTGAATGGAGAAAAACTGGAGGAAGTGAAGTGTTTTAGATATCTGGGAGTGGATCTGGCAGCGGATGGAACCATGGAAGCGGAAGTGGATCATAGGGTGGGGGAGGGGGCGAAAATTCTGGGGGCCTTGAGGAATGTGTGGAAGTCGAGAACATTATCTCGGAAAGCAAAAATGGGTATGTTTGAAGGAATAGTGGTTCCAACAATGTTGTATGGTTGCGAGGTGTGGGCTATGGATAGAGTTGTGTGCAGGAGGATGGATGTGCTGGAAATGAGATGTTTGAGGACAATGTGTGGTGTGAGGTGGTTTGATCGAGTGAGTAACGTAAGGGTAAGAGAGATGTGTGGAAATAAAAAGAGCGTGGTTGAGAGAGCAGAAGAGGGTGTTTTGAAGTGGTTTGGGCACATGGAGAGGATGAGTGAGGAAAGATTGACCAAGAGGATATATGTGTCGGAGGTGGAGGGAACAAGGAGAAGAGGGAGACCAAATTGGAGGTGGAAAGATGGAGTGAAAAAGATTTTGCGTGATCGGGGCCTGAACATGCAGGAGGGTGAAAGGAGGGCAAGGAATAGAGTGAATTGGAGCGATGTGGTATACCGGGGCTGACGTGCTGTCAGTGGATTGAATCAAGGCATGTGAAGCGTCTGGGGTAAACCATGGAAAGCTGTGTAGGTATGTATATTTGCGTGTGTGGATGTATGTATATACATGTGTATGGGGGGGTTGGGCCATTTCTTTCGTCTGTTTCCTTGCGCTACCTCACAAACGCGGGAGACAACGACAAAGTATAAAAAAAAAAAAAAGAAAAAAAAAAAATTATATATATATATATATATATATATATATATATATATATATATATATATATATATATTTTTTTATACTTTGTCGCTGTCTCCCGCGTTTGCGAGGTAGCGCAAGGAAACAGACGAAAGAAATATATATATATATATATATATATATATATATATATATATATGAGAAAGTTGGGAGGTGAGCAGATTAGAAAGGGTGGGATGAAGAAGTAAGATTGTTAGTGAATGAGAAGAGAGAGGCATTTGAATGATTTTTGCAGGGAAGTAGTGCAAATGACTGAGAGCTGTGTAAAAGAAAGAGGCAGGAAGTCAAGAGAAAGGTGCAAGACAAGAAAAAGAGAGGAAATGAGAGTTGGGGTGAGAGAGTATCATTACATTCTTGGGAGAATAAAAAGATGTTTTGGAAGGAGGTAAATAAAGTACGTAAGACAAGAGAACAAATGAGAAAATCAGTGAAGGGGGCAAATGGGGAGGTAATGACAAATAGTGATGAAGTGAGAAGAAGATGGACTTAGTATTTTGAAGGTTTGTTGAATGTGTGTGATGATAGAGTGGCAGATACGGGGTGTTTTGGTCGGGGTGGTGTGCAAAGTGAGAGGGGTTAGGGAGAATGGTTTGGTAAGGAGAAAAGAGGTAGTGAAAGCTTTGAGGAAGATGAAAGCTGGAAAGGCGGAGGGTACTGATGGTATTGCAGTGGAATTTATTAAAAAAGGGGGTGGCTGTGTTGTAGACTGGTTGGTGAGGATATTCAATATATGTATGGTTCATGGTGAGGTGCCTGAGATTGGCAGAATGCATGCAAAGTGCCATTGTACAAAGGCAAAGGGGATAAAGGCGAGTGTTCAAATTACAGAGGTGTAAGTTTGTTGAGTATTCCTGGTAAATTATATGGGAGGGTATTGATTGAGAGGGTAAAGGCATGTACAGAGCATCAGATTAGGGAAGAGCAGAGTGGTTTCAGAAGTGGTAGATGTGTGGATCAGGTGTTTGCTTTGAAGGATGTGAGAAATACTTAGAAAAACAAATGGATTTGTATGTGGCATTTATGGATCTGGAGAAGGCATATGATAGGGTTGATAGATATGCTTTGTGGAAAGTTTTAAGAGTATAATGTGTGAGAGGTAAGTTGCTAGAAGCAAAGTTTTTACCGGTGATGTAAGGAATGTTCATGAGTTGGAAGAGAGGAAAGTGATTGGTTCCCAGTGAATGTCGGTTTGCGGCAGGGGTGCGTGATGTCGCCATGGTTAATTTGTTCATGGATGGGGTTGTTAGGGAGGTGAACGCAAGAGTTTTGGAGAGAGGGGCAAGTATGCAGTCTGTTGTGGATGAGAGGGCTTGGGAATTGAGTTAGCTGTTGTTCGCTGATGATACAGCACTGGTGGCTGATTCAGGTGAGAAACTGCAGAAGCTGGTGACTGAGTTTGGTAAAGTGTGCATAAGAAGAAAGTTGAAAGTAAATGTGAATAAGAGCAAGGTTATTAGGTTCAGTAGGGTTGAGGGAGAGGTTAATTGGGAGGTAAAGTCTGAATGGAGAAAAACTGGAGGAAGTGAAGTGTTTTAGATATCTGGGAGTGGACTTAGCAGCGGATGGAACCATGGAAGTGAGTCACAGGGTAGGGGAGGGGGTGAAGGTTCTGGGAGTGTTGAAGAATGTGTGGAAGGCGAGAACATTATCTCAGAGAGCAAAAATGGGTATGTATGAAGGAACAGTGATTCCAACAATGTTATATGGTTGCAAGGCATGGGCTACAAATAGGGTAGTGTGGAGGAGGGTTGAAGTGTTGGAAATGAAATGTCTGAGGACCTCATGTGGTGTGAGGAGGTTACATCGAGTAAGTAATGACAGGGTAACAGATGTAAGGGAATAAAAAGAGTGTGGTTGAGGAAGCAGAGGAGGGTGTGTTGAAATGGTTTGGACACAATGGAGAGGATAATGAGGAAAGATTGAAGAAAAGGCTATATGTGTCAGAGGTGGAAGGAACAAGGAGAAGTGGGAGACCAGTTGGAGCTGGAAGGATGGAGTGAAAAAGATTTTGATGGACTGGGGCCTGAACATACAGGAGGGTTGCATATTCATGTGTGGCAGGGTGGTGATGGGAATGGATGAAGGCAGCAAGTATGAATATGTACATGTGTATATATATTTACATCTTTGTATGTATATGTATGTAAACGTTCTAATGTATATGTATGTATTAAAATGTGTTTGGGCATTTATGTATATATATGTGGGTGGGTTGGGCTGTTCCTCGGGCCATACACTTTCAGTTTTACCCACGTCAATTTATAATTTACTTTCTCCCACTGTATCACATACTTCCACAACTCCTGCTTCAGGAGAAAACTCTTTCCTTAGCTCTTGTCCTCTCACTAACCCCTGACAACTCCTGACTTTACTCCCAAGACAATTCCAAACCATTCTCCACCTTTACCCTTAAGCTTCATTTCACTCATAGCCAGAAACTCCTAGTTTCTTTCTTCAAACTTGTTACCTATCTCTTCTCTCTTGGTTACATCCACACACATTCAGACAATCCAATCTAAGCCTTCGAGGAGGATGAGAACTCCCTGGTTGACTCCTACCTCTGTTTCCTCTTTTAGACACTGTAATACAAGAAGGGGAGGGTTTACACACACACACACACCCATCCACCGTGTGCTCCCACCCCCTTTAGTCACATTCTGTAACACGTATGACACATGTGGAATATGGAGGTAGAATTCTTTATCCCCTACCTCAGGTATGAAATGAGGATATAAGTTTCATTGTTCATTGATGCTGATGAGAGCTGTAAGATTTGTCCTTTGTCTCTTCATAAAGCTTTGAAATTTAAAGCACTGTGGCACACCATGGAAATTCTGCCGATTGTTTCTTGACAAATTAGTGGAAAGGTATGATTCATCAGTAACATTTCCAAGAACTTTTATGACTGCCTTTTTGCTTACTCAGTTCAAGAATACCAAATCATGACAAAGAGACACTCTAGAAAACATGCAAAAACACCACTTCTTGATAATGCAACTTCTCTGTCAGCACACTAACCTAGGCATATATCTCATTTGTAAGAGGTGCTACAGGAGAAGAATGTTTGATGTCTGTCTCAGATTGTGAAAGGGGCAATGTTTATTAAAAGTCTTAATATTGCATCATATGTGGTGTGGTTCATATTTCAAAAGGAAACGGGATTTGGTTTTGAGAGAGAGACTATTAGTTAAATGGAGAGGAATATGTGAGAGGGCAAGAAAAGGAGAAGGCTTTCAACCATGAGAATACAGATATCTGTTACAGGATTCTGAAAAAACTAAGTCAAAGCTTGCTGAACTGAGGATTAGCTCGTAAGTGGATGAGGATGATCCTGGTTATCATGATGAAAAACAGGTGAGAATCCTTGTTAGACATTCTCTAAGCTTGAAAAAGAAGATTGCCATTTCAAAAACCAAGCTGTATGCTATTTGCATCTCCTTGGAGACAGTTCTACCAGTAACGCCTTGCATCCTTTCAATGAACAAGTCCTGGATATCAGAAGCATCATAAAAGATGAAATACAGAACCACAGAAATCCCCTACAAAGAGCTTGAGAAATATAAGTCTACTGCAACAGTTGAATATTAGTTATACATGGATGATGATAATTGGATTATCATTACAGTGATACAGAAATCCATGGAGAATCCTCTTCAATTAACTTGGATGTTACATGGAACACAGTGAGTTTTTGGTTCATAGAAACCTCCACTGGACACAATTCTGAAATCTCTGACAGACTAACTAATACAGCTTCGATCTGTACTGTGATCACATCAGGGTTCTCAGATCAAAATTAAATGAGGAAATACATTGCAAAAATGGATGCCTAAAAAAGGTGGAGTTACTGAAACAATTAGATAAAGAAACTTCTGTAAAGACTATGCGAGTACTATGGGGTTGGATCCTCAACTGTGTAAGACTTAGGGGTTAATTTCTGTTTTCTAGCAATAGCTAGGTCCCAGTGTTGCTGGATTAAAGAGGTACAGCCAGTATAATGTATTCAAGATCCATTTATCAGTTTCATAACTCATACATCCTCCTTAATTTAGTAGCTGGGTCCTGCCTTACTTAATTAATCAGCAAAGAGCAAATACAACTATTCCCTTATCAAAAATGAGGTCGCACAATGCAGAATTTTCTTCAAAAATCTTAGTAAAAGACCTTCCTGCACCTTAAAGTACTGAAAACTCTACAGAAATGCTGAAAAATTTGCGGAAGAATATTGATTTGGAATTACATTACACTTGAAATAGCAGCTAACTTCTCTCATTATGAAATGCATAAGACTGAAAAAAAAATATGGGCATTCATAAAGGTGGTAGAAATAGCAATCTGAAGAGTGTGGTGATGTTTAAAAATGTGGCACTGTACGCAGTGTAAAGATTCCCAAAGTAAACAACCACCAATGAAGAGAAAATCTCATGCATCCCACTTATGACTAAAGTCTATTAATCTCAATGTTTCATCATATCTAAACAAAAGAAGATAATTTAATACCTCATACACTGGCATACAAATTGAGTCGATAAAGAGAACTTGCATCATTGGAAGTTTGTCTTTCTTCTCACGGTTCATCATGTCCTGAAAAAAGCAATAAGCAACTGTAATCATATGAGAAAATCACATAACTTACAGGTTAGAACTTACAGGTTGGATAAAAAGATCTTTAAGACCCTCTGAAAGAGAATACACATCTAGGTATTTATGACTTCAATTAAGATTGTTATACCATGAAATACGTTTTATTGTTCCTATACCTTCTCAAAATAAACAATTCCCATCATGCTGTAAAGAACCGTAAAATAATTTGTGGGTAAAATTTGTTATACAATCTAATTGATAACATGCTTGTTGTCAACCAAAACTTTCAGTCTTTGTAATGTAAAACAATAATGGCTGTTTCTGTATTAACATAAGACCTAGAATAATTCCACTACTGCAAGGTATTAAAAAGAGAGAGAGAGAGAAAGAGAGATGATAAGAGGTTTGGATGCTGCACCATTTTTTCATAAGATGTTATAAGATGACTAGAAGGTTTGAGCAAATTTTCACAAAAAAAAAGGAAAATTATTCTAGATAATAAAAAAGTGAAATACATAGCAAGGAACCTTGACTGAATCAAATAACTGGAGATGTGCTGATGGAGGTGATTAGATATTTTCTTATTGTAGGTGTGAGATCATGAAATGACAATAATGTAGCAAGTGACTAGATGGATGTACCAATTTAGCTATGTACAAGGCAAAGGTGTTTAGAATTATTCAAATACTTTGGGATGATTAGCTTACATGTTGGAGGCTCCAGTAATGGATAAAAGTCCACTATGAGGCTGGGCCTTAAATGAAATATAGAGAGGATTATGAAATGGAAAAAGAAAAGGCAAGGTAATGTAATTATCAGTATTGGAAGAAGTAAAGAACTGGCATTTTAAGATGTGCCCAATCATATAGTTATTGGGAAAGACGTAGATATCCAAAGCTTCAAAGTGTGAGGAAAGAAACACTTATCAAGTATTGTGTGGTCTAGCTAGTCGTGGGGCACACAAGCAGTCAGCTCTAGGGAGCAAAAACCAAAGTAATACCCACAGAAGAGGGAAGTTGATCCAACACTGAAGCGTAAGGCAAGCAGGTCAAGTTTTGAAGTTAGCATTGCAGAGTTTATAGGCTGGATCACTCTCAACTCTGTCAAGTAAGGATGCAGAGCTAGAACCACCCCAGATATGAAAGCAATGCTCAGTACAAGGACAGATCAAGCCATTGTATAAACAGAGCAACTGTTCAGAAGAAAAGAAGTTTCAATATCTAAATAGGACTCCCAGATTCTTAAAGGCAGACAACTATTGTTCTAATGTAAGGTTTCCAAGAAAGAGTGGATGTTACAGTAATACCAGGTATGTTCATCGAGTCAAGAGGAGGAATAATAGAACCGTCAAAAGAGACGAGAGTTGTGAGGAGTTTTTGATAGAAAGACAGGTAGAAACTAGCTCTAGGAGACATTAAACTAACAGATTTCATATACCCCACTGAGATATCCCGACCAAGTATATTGAAGATGTGTCAAGATGAGATGCAGATCAAGTGAGAGAAGAAAAAGAAGCAGAATAAAGGATGTGGAGGAATGCTGTGTTGAATCATCAGCATATGACAGTGGAAGAGAGGAAATCATTAATAAAAGGAGAAAAGTGTAGAGGACAGAAGGGGAAGGGGGCTCATTCAGCAACAACCAAATAAACAGATCAGCCAAAGAGGAAGCTACATATGAGGGAACAAAGTGAGGGAAACAAACTCCAATTCTCTATCAAACAACCAACAGCAATACGTACAGGGTGTTAGAAATTGTATGAGCTGGCTACCTGGCTGGGAGTGAAGCAGTGTGGGCTGGCTGCCTTGATAGTAACAATAAGACAACAATAGTAACGAGTCAACCAAAGCAAACTACCAACCTATGGTCATTCGTTACATTAACTACTCATCACAAAGCTGCAACAAAGTTTGTGGATGAATTTGCACAGTTAGTGGCAGCGGAAAACTTAGCCCCGTAACAAATCTATAATGTTAACAAATCTGCCCAGTATTGGTGTTTTATGCCATGAAAAACCCTTGCCCAAGATATTGAGGATACTTCTGATGTAAACTGATGTAAAAATAAAAACCTTGTTTGAAAGATTTAATGGATGTATTATTTCCAGGTTTAAACTTCATTTTGCCTTTGATGACACACAATAATATGTATGTGAAATGAGCTGGCAAAACTAGAGTTTGGAATATGTTTTCATAGGGGGTTCCCTTAGGGGTCAATTTCTGTTTTCCAGCATTTTCTGTGATCAGGCTATGGCCAGGTCCCAAGGTTGCCAGATGAAAGAGGCTTAACCTGTGTATAATTAAAAAACAATTTATCAGTGTAACTTCACCTGACACAGTTAGCAATAGGCAATTATTCAGGCTCAGCAGTCATGGGAGCTTTCATGGTGTACCTTCTAATCATCACAGACTTACTCCACATTCACCTCCATATCAACATAGTTTCGTATACTGCTCCAGCCACAAAAATAGTAAACCTCAGTCACCTTAAACAACATTAAAGCACTCCCTCATTTAGTTTATCTGTAATCTAAAAGACAAGCTAGACTGCGTAAAGAAAAAAATTGGGAGATTTACTAATCTGTACAGCCAGTTCAAAAATTTGAAATAAAAAAGTAAACAAAATAAGTAATAAATACAAATAGTACACCCTGATGCAGATCACTGGTAAATTCCAATAAAAATCAAATGCGAGTCAGAAGAGAGAAAGGTGGCTTTCCATTTAAGTATTCTAAAGCCTGTGTACTTTTCTTACTGCCAGTAATGATTAAAGCAAGATTCATTATGAAGTGAAATATTTTGCCAAACTGGCATGTGACTGAAATTTTAAAAGTTTATATGTTCTTACACATCTAAAGAATCAATATTTTTTCTATATTCTCTTGTTAATAATCACCAATAATGAATACAAAAGTTCTTGAGTGTAACAGGTATTTTAATGAAAGAAGTATTTCAAACATCATTAACAAAGGTTCATGGATTACTTTGAAGATGAAAGACAGGATATTATCAAAGAATACTGCTAATAAAAGAAAATTTTGGTTATGTACAATACTTTCTTATATTGTTTTCACATATGACAAGAAATTATAATTCCATTATTATTTACTAGGTAGTAAAGTATAAACATACATTATCAAAGTTTTTTCTCAATTTCCCCCCCCCCAATTCACATGGACCTTAACACAGTGGTGGAGTTTGTGTGAATCAGTGATGGCTTGAGTTTTGGAAGCAGGGATTTTCCTTCTCCTATACTTTTTGTTCTTCCCCTCTTGTTCTATCATAACTAAAATTGGCCATTTGTTTGAGTTAAAATGAATTTCTAAGACAGAATATTCTAAACTGTATTAAGAGTGCTGAATAGCCGTATATGCTCCAGTGCTTGGCTCATAAGCCTAAATTTTATAATCCAATCCAATCCATTCTCCCCTAATACCATATATGATGATTTAGCAGGAATCTATGATTTATAAGCTTTTACACAGACTTGCAGAATCAATCTGATCAAGTTATCAGTCTATGAACTATTTTATGCCATGAAATTTGTCTGATGGTATTCCCAGTAAAACATCCCTCATGGAAACCTTGTAATCCCTGTATGTAAATTGAAAACATGATTTCATGTGCTTGGGCAATTTTTCCTGTGTATTTCATTTGAATTACAGCACATTACCATTATTATTAAGACAAAATTCAATATGCAATTACTTTTCCGTTCTAATTCTTAACAGATGCTCATTTCAAATTTTCCATACCAGTGTTACACCTTCAGAGTAGTTCACTCACATCAGTTGATATCAAATGTGAGTAAATGTAGTTTACACCACTTTGTCAGATGTGATGCCATTCTATCATCATACAAGCACTGTTTCTGTTTAACATCATTCAGGGCACATTAAAATGATGAAAACTCATCCAAAGTCTCGAAACAGAACAACACTGTTCACTTTCAAAATTTCTTTACAACCAGCATGAGAGTAAAATTATGGTATACAAAACCTCTGAATCCTTGTTTCTCACTGTGAAGGGGCTCACTAAACTAAAGAGTATTTCTACTGCCTTTCTTAAATCATCTGGAAAATGATCAATACCCAGGCCTTAATATATATTCATGGTTTTTGACCACCTAGAACACTAACCTATGCATCATTACCATATGGTCAACTGTTACCTGCCCTCTAGTAATCTTTGATCATGCTAATGGTTGAAACACAAAAGAGCTACATTACAATAAGAAGATTTCCATTGTTTCAAAGTGTGGTACAAATATCAGTGATTTTTTAATGCAGTTTTCAAATGTATACATGTAGAAAAAGCAACTCAAAATATTATATGTGAAATATTAATATTTTAGAAAATGTGACATAATGAAATACATAGTTGCTGTAAGACCAAGTTGTGTAAATAAATACAAAAATAACTGTAAAGAACAGAAAATGTTACTCCATGAACTTTAAATTGTAGAAGACATTATAAATAAAAAATAAATGACAACTTAGAAATGCGTGAATAAATTGTACATTTCCTTTTCCATAACCAGAGGTTGAACCATTATGTGACGTTCATTTTTTTCATTCATTTCAAGCTAAAAGTTTGTTTTCTAAATTGTTTCTTACATTTTTCATATGTATATATATGTATGTGTGTGTGTGTGTGTGTGTGTGCGTGTGTGTGTGTATGTGTGTGTGTGTGTGTGTTTATATATGTATATTATCCCTGGGGATAGGGGTGAAAGAATACTTCCCACGTATTCCTCGCGTGTCGTAGAAAGCGACTAGAGGGGACGGGAGCGGGGGGCCGGAAATCCTCCCCTCCTTGTATTAACTTTCTAAAATGGGAAACAGAAGAAGGAGTCACGCGGGGAGTGCTCATCCTCCTCGAAGGCTCAGAGTGGGGTGCCTAAATGTGTGTGGATGTAACCAAGATGTGAAAAAAGGAGAGATAGGTAGTATGTTTGAGGAAAGGAACCTGGATGTTTTGGCTCTGAGTGAAACGAAGCTCAAGGGTAAAGGGGAAGAGTGGTTTGGAAATGTCTGGGGAGTGAAGTCAGGGGTTAGTGAGAGGACAAGAGCAAGGGAAGGAGTAGCAATACTCCTGAAACAGGAGTTGTGGGAGTATGTCATAGAATGTAAGAAAGTAAATTCTCGATTAATATGGGTAAAATTGAAAGTTGATGGAGAGAGGTGGGTGATTATTGGTGCATATGCACCTGGGCATGAGAAGAAAGATCATGAGAGGCAAGTGTTTTGGGAGCAGCTAAATGAGTGTGTTAGCGGTTTTGATGCACGAGACCGGGTTATAGTGATGGGTGATTTGAATGCAAAGGTGAGTAATGTGGCAGTTGAGGGAATAATTGGTATGCATGGGGTGTTCAGTGTTGTAAATGGAAATGGTGAAGAGCTTGTAGATTTATGTGCTGAAAAAGGACTGATGATTGGGAATACCTGGTTTAAAAAGCGAGATATACATAAGTATACTTATGTAAGTAGGAGAGATGGCCAGAGAGCGTTATTGGATTACGTGTTAATGGACAGGCGTGCGAAAGAGAGACTTTTGGATGTCAATGTGCTGAGAGGTGCAACTGGAGGGATGTCAGATCATTATCTTGTGGAGGCTAAGGTGAAGATTAGTATGGGTTTTCAGAAAAGAAGAGTGAATGTTGGGGTGAAGAAGGTGGTGAGAGTAAGTGAGCTTGGGAAGGAGACCTGTGTGAAGAAGTATCATGAGAGACTGTGTACAGAATGGAAAAAGGTGAGAACAATGGAAGTAAGGGGAGTGGGGGAGGAATGGGATGTATTTAGGGAATCAGTGATGGATTGCGCAAAAGATGCTTGTGGCATGAGAAGAGTGGGAGGTGGGCTGTTTAGAAAGGGTAGTGAGTGGTGGGATGAAGAAGTAAGAGTATTAGTGAAAGAGAAGAGAGAGGCATTTGGACGATTTTTGCAGGGAAAAAATGCAATTGAGTGGGAGAAGTATAAAAGAAAGAGACAGGAGGTCAAGAGAAAGGTGCAAGAGGTGAAAAAAAGGGCAAATGAGAGTTGGGGTGAGAGACTATCAGTAAATTTTAGGGAGAATAAAAAGATGTTCTGGAAGGAGGTAAATAGGGTGCGTAAGACAAGGGAGCAAATGGGAACTTCAGTAAAGGGCGTAAATGGGGAGGTGATAACAAGTAGTGGTGATGTGAGAAGGAGATGGAATGAGTATTTTGAAGGTTTGTTGAATGTGTCTGATGACAGAGTGGCAGATATAGGGTGTTTGGGTCGAGGTGGTGTGCAAAGTGAGAGGGTTAGGGAAAATGATTTGGTAAACAGAGAAGAGGTAGTAAAAGCTTTGCGGAAGATGAAAGCCGGCAAGGCAGCAGGTTTGGATGGTATTGCAGTGGAATTTATTAAAAAAGGGGGTGACTGTATTGTTGACTGGTTGGTAAGGTTATTTAATGTATGTATGACTCATGGTGAGGTGCCTGAGGATTGGCGGAATGCTTGCATAGTGCCATTGTACAAAGGCAAAGGGGATAAGAGTGAGTGCTCAAATTACAGAGGTATAAGTTTGTTGAGTATTCCTGGTAAATTATATGGGAGGGTATTGATTGAGAGGGTGAAGGCATGTACAGAGCATCAGATTGGGGAAGAGCAGTGTGGTTTCAGAAGTGGTAGAGGATGTGTGGATCAGGTGTTTGCTTTGAAGAATGTATGTGAGAAATACTTAGAAAAGCAAATGGATTTGTATGTAGCATTTATGGATCTGGAGAAGGCATATGATAGAGTTGATAGAGATGCTCTGTGGAAGGTATTAAGAATATATGGTGTGGGAGGAAAGTTGTTAGAAGCAGTGAAAAGTTTTTATCGAGGATGTAAGGCATGTGTACGTGTGGGAAGAGAGGAAAGTGATTGGTTCTCAGTGAATGTAGGTTTGCGGCAGGGGTGTGTGATGTCTCCATGGTTGTTTAATTTGTTTATGGATGGGGTTGTTAGGGAGGTAAATGCAAGAGTTTTGGAAAGAGGGGCAAGTATGAAGTCTGTTGGGGATGAGAGAGCTTGGGAAGTGAGTCAGTTGTTGTTCGCTGATGATACAGCGCTGGTGGCGGATTCATGTGAGAAACTGCAGAAGCTGGTGACGGAGTTTGGTAAAGTGTGTGGAAGAAGAAAGTTAAGAGTAAATGTCAATAAGAGCAAGGTTATTAGGTACAGTAGGGTTGAGGGTCAAGTCAATTGGGAGGTGAGTTTGAATGGTGAGAGGCTGGAGGAAGTGAAGTGTTTTAGATATCTGGGAGTGGATCTGTCAGCGGATGGAACCATGGAAGCGGAAGTGGATCATAGGGTGGGGGAGGGGGCGAAAATTTTGGGAGCCTTGAAAAATGTGTGGAAGTCGAGAACATTATCCCGGAAAGCAAAAATGGGTATGTTTGAAGGAATAGTAGTTCCAACAATGTTGTATGGTTGCGAGGCGTGGGCTATGGATAGAGTTGTGCGCAGGAGGATGGATGTGCTGGAAATGAGATGTTTGAGGACAATGTGTGGTGTGGGGTGGTTTGATCGAGTAAGTAACGTAAGGGTAAGAGAGATGTGTGGAAATAAAAAGAGCGTGGTTGAGAGAGCAGAAGAGGGTGTTTTGAAATGGTTTGGGCACATGGAGAGAATGAGTGAGGAAAGATTGACCAAGAGGATATATGTGTCGGAGGTGGAGGGAACGAGGAGAAGAGGGAGACCAAATTGGAGGTGGAAAGATGGAGTGAAAAGGATTTTGTGTGATCGGGGCCTGAACATGCAGGAGGGTGAAAGGAGGGCAAGGAATAGAGTGAATTGGAGCGATGTGGTATACAGGGGTTGACGTGCTGTCAGTGGATTGAATCAAGGCATGTGAAGCGGCTGGGGTAAACCATGGAAAGCTGTGTAGGTATGTATATTTGCGTGTGTGGACGTGTGTATGTACATGTGTATGGGGGGGGTTGGGCCATTTCTTTCGTCTGTTTCCTTGCGCTACCTCGCAAACGCGGGAGACAGCGACAAAGTATAAAAAAAAAAAAAAAAAAAAAAAAACTTAGAAATGCCATAACACTCCTTTCAACTTTTCCTGTACATACTTGCTTTTCTCTTCAATGATATCAGTAAGTTCATTACAATATCAAGGATACTTTAGGAATACTGCTACAAATTCTGATGTTCATCTTTGTATGGCTAAAGGTGTTATTACCAGCAAAAGCAAATAGTTGGGTAGGGACAATTAAGGGGTGATGTCCAGCTGGGTTACCCAAGAATCTTGAATTAAAAATAGTGGAAAGGCAGATATAAACCATATGCTTGCACCTGGTCCTCAAGACATGCTTTGCTTGTACTTTGTCTGGTGGACTGTCTGAGTTTCTCTCCTCTTTAGGTGAGTTATTATCTTCATTTGTGTGTCTGTATAGTCATTACTGTTCATGATCACTAAATATACTGGGGTGAGAAAAAAGTGGAAAAAGGAGCAAAAAATAAGCCAGATGCTTCCACACTGTTGTCTGCAGGTGTAAACAAGTGCTTGTAATGCCACCTAAGAAGAGAAGTGACATCTACTATGCTCTTGGCTTTTAGGAATGATAGAAAAATATATTCAGATCCCCACTTGATGATTTTTAGAATATAGGTAACGAAGTTAAGAATAATGATTATTTACACAAAAAAGGCTCAGCCTGAGTATACTTGGGATACTAAGGGAAGGGCTTAAAGACAAGTTAGTTTAGAGAAAAAAAGGGTTATTAAGCTGAAACTGTGGAACTGCAATATTCTGAAACGTTTTGATAATGGTCTCAGCAACTGGAAAGGATGGATGTATGAAGATTAAGAGAATATATGAAGTGGAATAATGAAACCAATGGATCAGAAAAAGGCAAAAGGGATGAGTGCCTGAAACTATGCAAATGTATGTATACATGAGGAGAGTAAGCAGTGAACACTACTTGATAGTAAGAGATTACTTATTGCAAACAAAATAGAGACAAATATTTTAAATAACTTACAATTGGAGTAATCTTTAATTCTTCTTTTTCAATGTCCCCTTGTTCAAAAAATTCCCCTGCAACAAGCTCTGCAACCTGGAAAAGATGTGAACAAATAATATACAATTGTTACCAGAAAAACATTGAACAGGTAAATTTTTTCAGTCTCTTAAGTTAAAATCAAAATAAGAGCTGAATCTTCTCCAAACATATTTAGTTTCCTCTCATATACCCTTAATACTTCAATTCAGATCAGAAGTACATCTTGGAAGTTATGCCATGTAAGGAAAAGAACATAACACTTACTTTCTTTATTTTCTTCAGGCTTGCTCATACCAATATTATTTTCCTTCTTCCTATTTTTTGATAGAGGAAGACAGTAATGTCTTCCGCACACACATAAACAGCAGTCTAAGCAAGAAGACAGAATGCTAGCAACTTGTAAAGACTTACAAGTGATCTTGATTGGGCAAAAACTACTTATGTACTAGGAGAACCTTCACAGTTTAAGGAATAATACATTCAATTTGCTATAAGAGCCATTAGATCCCATTTGCAAAGCGAGTACAAATAATTTGCATAATATGCCAATGCACATAATTTGTATTATATGCAAATTAACCTACATATCAAGAAATAAGGCAAGTATGAAGTCTGTTGGGGATGAGAGAGCTTGGGAAGTGAGTCAGTTGTTGTTCGCTGATGATACAGCGCTGGTGGCTGTTTCATGTGAGAAACTGCAGCAGCTGGTGACTGAGTTTGGTAAAGTATGTGAAAGAAGAAAGTTAAGAGTAAATGTGAATAAGAGCAAGGTTATTAGGTACAGTAGGGTTGAGGGACAAGTCAATTGGGAGGTGAGTTTGAATGGAGAAAAACTGGAGGAAGTGAAGTGTTTTAGATATCTGGGAGTGGATCTGGCAGCGGATGGGACCATGGAAGCGGAAGTGGATCAAAGGGTGGGGGAGGGGGCGAAAATTCTGGGAGCCTTGAAGAATGTGTGGAAGTCGAGAACATTATCTCGGAAAGCAAAAATGGGTATGTTTGAAGGAATAGTGGTTCCAACAATGTTGTATGGTTGCAAGGCGTGGGCTATGGATAGAGTTGTGCGCAGGAGGATGGATGTGCTGGAAATGAGATGTTTGAGGACAATGTGTGGTGTGAGGTAGTTTGATCGAGTAAGTAACGTAAGGGTAAGAGAGATGTGTGGAAATAAAAAGAGCGTGGTTGAGAGAGCAGAAGAGGGTGTTTTGAAATGGTTTGGGCACATGGAGAGAATGAGTGAGGAAAGATTGACCAAGAGGATATATGTGTCGGAGGTGGAGGGAACGAGGAGAAGAGGGAGACCAAATTGGAGGTGGAAAGATAGAGTGAAAAAGATTTTGTGTGATCGGGGCCTGAACATGCAGGAGGGTGAAAGGAGGGCAAGGAACAGAGTGAACTGGAGCGATGTGGTATACCGGGGTTGATGTGCTGTCAGTGGATTGAATCGGGGCATTTGAAGCGTCTGGGGTAAACCATGGAAAGCTGTGTAGGTATGTATATTTTGCGTGTGTGGACGTATGTATATACATGTGTTTGGGGGTGGGTTGGGCCATTTCTTTCGTCTGTTTCCTTGTGCTACCTCGCAAATGCGGGAAACAGCGACAAAGCAAAAAAAAAAAATATATATATATATATATATATATATATATATATATATATATATATATATACGTGTGTATGTACATGTGTATGGGGGGGGGGGGTTGGGCCATTTCTTTCGTCTGTTTCCTTGCGCTACCTCGCAAACGCGGGAGACAGCGACAAAGTATAAAAAAAAAAAAAAAAAAAAAAAAAAAAAAATATATATATATATATATATATATATATATATATATATATATATATATATATATATATATATATATATATATATAATTTTATTTTATTTTATTTTGCTTTGTCGCTGTCTCCCGTGTTTGCGAGGTAGCGCAAGGAAACAGACGTAAGAAATGGCCCAACCCACCCCCATACACATGTATATACATACACGTCCACACACGCAAATATACATACCTATACATCTATATATATATATATATATATATATATATATATATATATATATATATATATATACGTCCACACACGCAAAATATACATACCTACACAGCTTTCCATGGTTTACCCCACGCGGGGAGTGATCATCCTCCTCGAAGGCTCAGAGTGGGGTGCCTAAATGTGTGTGGATGTAACCAAGATGTGAAAAAAGGAGAGATAGGTAGTATGTTTGAGGAAAGGAACCTGGATGTTTTGGCTCTGAGTGAAACGAAGCTCAAGGGTAAAGGGGAAGAGTGGTTTGGAAATGTCTGGGGAGTGAAGTCAGGGGTTAGTGAGAGGACAAGAGCAAGGGAAGGAGTAGCAATACTCCTGAAACAGGAGTTGTGGGAGTATGTGATAGAATGTAAGAAAGTAAATTCTCGATTAATATGGGTAAAATTGAAAGTTGATGGAGAGAGGTGGGTGATTATTGGTGCATATGCACCTGGGCATGAGAAGAAAGATCATGAGAGGCAAGTGTTTTGGGAGCAGCTGAATGAGTGTGTTAGCGGTTTTGATGCACGAGACCGGGTTATAGTGATGGGTGATTTGAATGCAAAGGTGAGTAATGTGGCAGTTGAGGGAATAATTGGTATGCATGGGGTGTTCAGTGTTGTAAATGGAAATGGTGAAGAGCTTGTAGATTTATGTGCTGAAAAAGGACTGATGATTGGGAATACCTGGTTTAAAAAGCGAGATATACATAAGTATACTTATGTAAGTAGGAGAGATGGCCAGAGAGCGTTATTGGATTACGTGTTAATTGACAGGCGTGCGAAAGAGAGACTTTTGGATGTTAATGTGCTGAGAGGTGCAACTGGAGGGATGTCTGATCATTATCTTGTGGAGGCTAAGGTGAAGATTAGTATGGGTTTTCAGAAAAGAGGAGTGAATGTTGGGGTGAAGAAGGTGGTGAGAGTGAGTGAGCTTGGGAAGGAGACCTGTGTGGGGAAGTACCAGGAGAGACTGTGTACAGAATGGAAAAAGGTGAGAACAATGGAAGTAAGGGGAGTGGGGGAGGAATGGGATGTATTTAGGGAATCAGTGATGGATTGCGCAAAAGATGCTTGTGGCATGAGAAGAGTGGGAGGTGGGCTGTTTAGAAAGGGTAGTGAGTGGTGGGATGAAGAAGTAAGAGTATTAGTGAAAGAGAAGAGAGAGGCATTTGGACGATTTTTGCAGGGAAAAAATGCAATTGAGTGGGAGAAGTATAAAAGAAAGAGACAGGAGGTCAAGAGAAAGGTGCAAGAGGTGAAAAAAAGGGCAAATGAGAGTTGGGGTGAGAGACTATCAGTAAATTTTAGGGAGAATAAAAAGATGTTCTGGAAGGAGGTAAATAGGGTGCGTAAGACAAGGGAGCAAATGGGAACTTCAGTGAAGGGCGTAAATGGGGAGGTGATAACAAGTAGCGGTGATGTGAGAAGGAGATGGAATGAGTATTTTGAAGGTTTGTTGAATGTGTCTGATGACAGAGTGGCAGATATAGGGTGTTTTGGTCGAGGTGGTGTGCAAAGTGAGAGGGTTAGGGAAAATGATTTGGTAAACAGAGAAGAGGTAGTAAAAGCTTTGCGGAAGATGAAAGCCGGCAAGGCAGCAGGTTTGGATGGTATTGCAGTGGAATTTATTAAAAAGGGGGGTGACTGTATTGTTGACTGGTTGGTAAGGTTATTTAATGTATGTATGACTCATGGTGAGGTGCCTGAGGATTGGCGGAATGCGTGCATAGTGCCATTGTACAAAGGCAAAGGGGATAAGAGTGAGTGCTCAAATTACAGAGGTATAAGTTTGTTGAGTATTCCTGGTAAATTATATGGGAGGGTATTGATTGAGAGGGTGAAGGCATGTACAGAGCATCAGATTGGGGAAGAGCAGTGCGGTTTCAGAAGTGGTAGAGGATGTGTGGATCAGGTGTTTGCTTTGAAGAATGTATGTGAGAAATACTTAGAAAAGCAAATGGATTTGTATGTAGCATTTATGGATCTGGAGAAGGCATATGATAGAGTTGATAGAGATGCTCTGTGGAAGGTATTAAGAATATATGGTGTGGGAGGCAAGTTGTTAGAAGCAGTGAAAAGTTTTTATCGAGGATGTAAGGCATGTGTACGTGTAGGAAGAGAGGAAAGTGATTGGTTCTCAGTGAATGTAGGTTTGCGGCAGGGGTGTGTGATGTCTCCATGGTTGTTTAATTTGTTTATGGATGGGGTTGTTAGGGAGGTAAATGCAAGAGTCCTGGAAAGAGGGGCAAGTATGAAGTCTGTTGGGGATGAGAGAGCTTGGGAAGTGAGTCAGTTGTTGTTCGCTGATGATACAGCGCTGGTGGCTGATTCATGTGAGAAACTGCAGAAGCTGGTGACTGAGTTTGGTAAAGTGTGTGGAAGAAGAAAGTTAAGAGTAAATGTGAATAAGAGCAAGGTTATTAGGTACAGTAGGGGTGAGGGTCAAGTCAATTGGGAGGTGAGTTTGAATGGAGAAAAACTGGAGGAAGTGAAGTGTTTTAGATATCTGGGAGTGGATCTGTCAGCGGATGGAACCATGGAAGCGGAAGTGGATCATAGGGTGGGGGAGGAGGCGAAAATTTTGGGAGCCTTGAAAAATGTGTGGAAGTCGAGAACATTATCTCGGAAAGCAAAAATGGGTATGTTTGAAGGAATAGTGGTTCCAACAATGTTGTATGGTTGCGAGGCGTGGGCTATGGATAGAGATGTGCGCAGGAGGATGGATGTGCTGGAAATGAGATGTTTGAGGACAATGTGTGGTGTGAGGTGGTTTGAGCGAGTGAGTAACGTAAGGGTAAGAGAGATGTGTGGAAATAAAAAGAGCGTGGTTGAGAGAGCAGAAGAGGGTGTTTTGAAATGGTTTGGGCACATGGAGAGAATGAGTGAGGAAAGATTGACCAAGAGGATATATGTGTCGGAGGTGGAGGGAACGAGGAGAAGAGGGAGACCAAATTGGAGGTGGAAAGATGGAGTGAAAAAGATTTTGTGTGATCGGGGCCTGAACATGCAGGAGGGTGAAAGGAGGGCAAGGAATAGAGTGAATTGGAGCGATGTGGTATACAGGGGTTGACGTGCTGTCAGTGGATTGAATCAAGGCATGTGAAGCGTCTGGGGTAAACCATGGAAAGCTGTGTAGGTATGTATATTTGCGTGTGTGGACGTATGTACATGTGTATGGGGGGGGGGTTGGGCCATTTCTTTCGTCTGTTTCCTTGCGCTACCTCCCAAACGCGGGAGACAGCGACAAAGTATAAAAAAAAAAAAAAAAAAAAAAATATATATATATATATATATATATATATATATATATTTTTTTTTTGGCTTTGTTGCTGTCTCCTGCGTTTGCGAGGTAGCACAAGGAAACAGACGAAAGAAATGGCCAAACCCACCCCCATACACATGTATATACATACACGTCCACACACGCAAATATACATACCTACACAGCTTTCCATGGTTTACCCCAGACGCTTCACATGCCCTGATTCAATCCACTGATAGCACGTCAACCCCGGTATACCACATCGTTCCAATTCGCTCTATTCCTTGCCCTCCTTTCACCCTCCATGCTGCATGTTCAGGCCCCGATCACACAAAATCTTTTTCACTCCATCTTTCCACCTCCAATTTGGTCTCCCACTTCTCCTCGTTCCCTCCACCTCCGACACATATATCCTCTTGGTCAATCTTTCCTCACTCATTCTCTCCATGTGCCCAAACCATTTCAAAACACCCTCTTCTGCTCTCTCAACCACGCTCTTTTTATTTCCACACATCTCTCTTACCCTTACGTTACTTACTCGATCAAACCACCTCACAACACACATTGTCCTCAAACATCTCATTTCCAGCACATCCACCCTCCTGCGCACAACTCTATCCATAGCCCACGCCTCGCAACCATACAAAATTGTTGGAACCACTATTCCTTCAAACATACCCATTTTTGCTTTCCGAGATAATGTTCTTGACTTCCACACATTCTTCAAGGCTCCCTGGATTTTCGCCCCCTCCCCCACCCTATGATCCACTTCCGCTTCCATGGTTCCATCCACTGCCAGATCCACTCCCAGATATCTAAAACACTTTACTTCCTCCAGTTTTTCTCCATTCAAACTTACCTCCCAATTGACTTGACCCTCAACCCTACTGTACCTAATAACCTTGCTCTTATTCACATTTACTCTTAACTTTCTTCTTTCACACACTTTACCAAACTCAGTCACCAGTTCCTGCAGTATCTCACATGAATCAGCCACCAGCGCTGTATCATCAGCGAACAACAACTGACTCACTTCCCAAGCTCTCTCATCCACAACAGACTTCATACTTGCCCCTCTTTCCAAAACTCTTGCATTCACCTCCCTAACAACCCCATCCATAAACAAATTAAACAACCATGGAGACATCACACACCCCTGCCGCAAACCTACATTCACTGAGAACCAATCACTTTCCTCTCTTCCTACACGTACACATGCCTTACATCCTCGATAAAAACTTTTCACTGCTTCTAACAACTTGCCTCCCACACCATATATTCTTATTACCTTCCACAGAGCATCTCTATCATATATATATATATATATATATATATATATATATATATATGAAGGCATGTACAGAGCATCAGATTGGGGAAGAGTAAGGGTAAGAGAGATGTGTGGAAATAAAAAGAGCGTGGTTGAGAGAGCAGAAGAGGGTGTTTTGAAATGGTTTGGGCACATGGAGGGAATGAGTGAGGAAAGACTGACCAAGAGGATATATGTGTCGGAGGTGGAGGGAACGAGGAGAAGTGGGAGACCAAATTGGAGGTGGAAAGATGGAGTGAAAAAGATTTTTTGTGATCGGGGCCTGAACATGCAGGAGGGTGAAAGGAGGGCAAGGAATAGAGTGAATTGGATCGATGTGGTATACCGGGGTTGACGTGCTGTCAGTGGATTAAATCAGGGCATGTGAAGCGTCTGGGGAAAACCATTGAAAGCTGTGTAGGTATGTATATTTGCGTGTGTGGACGTATGTGTATACATGTGTATGGGGGTGGGTTGGGCCATTTCTTTCGTCTGTTTCCTTGCGCTACCTCGCAAACGCGGGAGACAGCGTCAAAAAAAAAAAAAAATATATATATATATATATATATATATATATATATATCACTATGACCCGGTCTCGTGCATCAAAACCACTAACACACTCATTCAGCTGCTCCCAAAACACTTGCCTCTCTTGATCTTTCTTCTCATGCCCAGGTGCATATGCACCAATAATCACCCACCTCTCTCCATCAACTTTCAGTTTTACCCATATTAATCGAGAATTTACTTTCTTACACTCTATCACATACTCCCACAACTGTTTCAGGAGTATTGCTACTCCTTCCCTTGCTCTTGTCCTCTCACTAACCCCTGACTTTACTCCCCAGACATTCCCAAACCACTCTTCCCCTTTACCCTTGAGCTTCGTTTCACTCAGAGCCAAAACATCCAGGTTCCTTTCCTCAAACATACTACCTATCTATCCTTGAAGAATGTGTGGAAGTCGAGAACATTATCTCGGAAAGCAAAAATGGGTATGTTTGAAGGAATAGTGGTTCCAACAATGTTGTATGGTTGCGAGGCGTGGGCTATGGATAGAGTTGTGCGCAGGAGGATGGATGTGCTGGAAATGAGATGTTTGAGGACAATGTGTGGTGTGAGGTGGTTTGATCGAGTGAGTAACGTAAGGGTAAGAGAGATGTGTGGAAATAAAAAGAGCGTGGTTGAGAGAGCAGAAGAGGGTGTTTTGAAGTGGTTTGGGCACATGGAGAGAATGAGTGAGGAAAGATTGACCAAGAGGATATATGTGTCGGAGGTGGAGGGAACAAGGAGAAGAGGGAGACCAAATTGGAGGTGGAAAGATGGAGTGAAAAAGATTTTGTGTGATTGGGGCCTGAACATGCAGGAGGGTGAAAGGAGGGCAAGGAATAGAGTGAATTGGAGCGATGTGGTATACCGGGGTTGACGTGCTGTCAGTGGATTGAAGCAGGGCATGTGAAGCGTCTGGGGTAAACCATGGAAAGCTGTGTAGGTATGTATATTTGCGTGTGTGGACGTATGTATATACATGTGTATGGGGGGGGGTTGGGCCATTTCTTTCGTTTGTTTCCTTGCGCTACCTCGCAAACGCGGGAGACAGCGACAAAGTATAATAAAAAAAATATATATATATATATATATATATTTATTTTTTATTTTATTATACTTTGTTGCTGTAGGTTTGCGGCAGGGGTGTGTGATGTCTCCATGGTTGTTTAATTTGTTTATGGATGGGGTTGTTAGGGAGGTAAATGCAAGAGTTTTGGAAAGAGGGGCAAGTATGAAGTCTGTTGGGGATGAGAGAGCTTGGGAAGTGAGTCAGTTGTTGTTCGCTGATGATACAGCACTGGTGGCTGATTCATGTGAGAAACTGCAGAAGCTGGTGACTGAGTTTGGTAAAGTGTGTGGAAGAAGAAAGTTAAGAGTAAATGTGAATAAGAGCAAGGTTATTAGGTACAGTAGGGCTGAGGGTCAAGTCAATTGGGAGGTGAGTTTGAATGGAGAAAAACTGGAGGAAGTGAAGTGTTTTAGATATCTGGGAGTGGATCTGGCAGCGGATGGAACCATGGAAGCGGAAGTGGATCATAGGGTGGGGGAGGGGGCGAAAATTCTGGGGGCCTTGAAGAATGTGTGGAAGTCGAGAACATTATCTCGGAAAGCAAAAATGGGTATGTTTGAAGGAATAGTGGTTCCAACAATGTTGTATGGTTGCGAGGCGTGGGCTATGGATAGAGTTGTGCACAGGAGGGTGGATGTGCTGGAAATAAGATGTTTGAGGACAATATGTGGTGTGAGGTGGTTTGATCGAGTAAGTAATGTAAGGGTGAGAGAGATGTGTGGAAATAAAAAGAGTGTGGTTGAGAGAGCAGAAGAGGGTGTTATGAAATGGTTTGGTCCCATGGAGAGAATGAGTGGGGAAAGATTGACCAAGAGGATATATGTGTCAGAGGTGGAGGGAATGAGGAGAAGTGGGAGACCAAATTGGAGGTGGAAAGATGGAGTGAAAAAGATTTTGAGTGATTGGGGCCTGATCATGCAGGAGGGTGAAAGGCGTGCAAGGAATAGAGTGAATTGGAACGATGTGGTATACTGGGGTCGACGTGCTGTCAGTGGATTGAACCAGGGCATGTGAAGCGTCTGGGGTAAACCATGGAAAGTGTGTGGGGCCTGGATGTGGAAAGGGAGCTGTGGTTTCGGTGCATTATTACATGACAGCTAGAGACTGAGTGTGAACGAATGGGGCCTTTGGTGTCTTTCCTAGCGCTACCTCGCACACATGAGGGGGGAGGGGGTTGTTATTCCATGTATGGCGAGGTGGCGATGGGAATGAATAAAGGCAGACAGTATGAATTATGTACATGTGTATATATGTATATGTCTGTGTGTGTATATATATGTGTACATTGAGATGGATAGGTATGTATATTGTGCGTGTGTGGACATGTATGTATATACATGTGTATGTGGGCGGGTTGGGCCATTCTTTCGTCTGTTTCCTTGCGCTACCTCGCTAACGCGGGAGACAGCGACAAAGCAAAATAAATAAATAAATATATCTCTTTTACCTGCCAGATCCACTCCCAGATATCTAAAACACTTCACTTCCTCCAGTTTTTCTCCATTCAAACTCACCTCCCAATTGACTTGACCCTCAACCCTACTGTACCTAATAACCTTGCTCTTATTCACATTTACTCTTAACTTTCTTCTTTCACACACTTTACCAAACTCAGTCACCAGCTTCTGCAGTTTCTCACATGAATCAGCCACCAGCGCTGTATCATCAGCGAACAACAACTGACTCACTTCCCAAGCTCTCTCATCCCCAACAGACTTCATACTTGCCCCTCTTTCCAAAACTCTTGCATTCACCTCCCTAACAATCCCATCCATAAACAAATTAAACAACCATGGAGACATCACACACCCCTGCCGCAAACCTACATTCACTGAGAACCAATCACTTTCCTCTCTTCCTACACGTACACATGCCTTACATCCCCGATAAAAACCCCTCACTGCTTCTAACAACTTGCCTCCCACACCATATATTCTTAATACCTTCCACAGAGCATCTCTATCAACTCTATCATATGCCTTCTCCAGATCCATAAATGCTACATACAAATCCATTTGCTTTTCTAAGTATTTCTCATAAAATGGAAGCGGAAGTGGATCATAGGGTGGGGGAGGGGGTGAAAATTCTGGGAGCCTTGAAGAATGTGTGGAAGTCGAGAACATTATCTCGGAAAGCAAAAATGGGTATGTTTGAAGGAATAGTGGTTCCAACAATGTTGTATGGTTGCGAGGCGTGGGCTATGGATAGAGTTGTGCGCAGGAGGATGGATGTGCTGGAAATGAGATGTTTGAGGACAATGTGTGGTGTGAGGTGGTTTGATCAAGTAAGTAACGTAAGGGTAAGAGAGATGTGTGGAAATAAAAAGAGCGTGGTTGAGAGAGCAGAAGAGGGTGTTTTGAAATGGTTTGGGCACATGGAGAGAATGAGTGAGGAAAGATTGACCAAGAGGATATATGTGTCGGAGGTGGAGGGAACGAGGAGAAGAGGGAGACCAAATTGGAGGTGGAAAGATGGAGTGAAAAAGATTTTGTGTGATCGGGGCCTGAACATGCAGGAGGGTGAAAGGAGGGCAAGGAATAGAGTGAATTGGAGCGATGTGGTATACCGGGGTTGACGTGCTGTCAGTGGATTGAATCAGGGCATGTGAAGCGTCTGGGGTAAACCATGGAAAGCTGTGTAGGTATGTATATTTGCGTGTGTGGACGTATGTATATACATGTGTATGGGGGTGGGTTGGGCCATTTCTTTCGTCTGTTTCCTTGCGCTACCTCGCAAACGCGGGAGACAGCAAAAAAAAAAAAAAAAAAAAAAAAAAAAAAAAAAAATCTCTTATCCTTTCATTACTAACTTGATCAAACCACTTCACACCACATACTGTCCTCAAACCTTTCATTTCCAACACATGTATATATGGATTAATAGATTCCCCTAGAAAAAAAATCACATACCTTTTTCTGTATAGGCCAAGGCTTGGTAATGGCAGCGATATCACAAATAGTCATCATCATGCCCCGAAGCTGCATTCTTTCCTCCTCTTTGATGAAATCATAATGTTTTGCTTTCACCAAAGCAAAGAAACCTCCACGCTTTCTGTTAAGAAAAGAGGAAATGGATAAAGATAGTGTCAGTAATTAACTTGTTCTGCATTTGAATAAAATGGAAAAAGTATTAGCAACACTACACATCTCACAAGCAGCTACAACATTCAGTACAGTGCAAAATACTGTAAAAGTAAACATACGTGAGGTTGTATGTTGCTGTCATAACTGAAGCATTCTTATTTACTCATGTATGCCAGAATCAACAAGAATTTACTTACAAAACATCACAGCAATTTGTCATCAAGAATCCTGTACAAGTTTGCTTCTTTCTCTTTAATCTCTCAACTCCATCTAACAAATATAAATGTTCCCACTATGGCTACTACAGCCATACTTATATGGGTTGTCTTTTTCCACCCTCAATGAAATTCAAAGGCATGCTTTTTTTGGTATGAAGAAATGCCATATGTCACTCACAGTTATGATATTAGCATCAGAAAATATCCTTTTGTACCAGTTACTTATATAATACAGGAGGAGGAGGTATGGCATTGTCCTTCCATTGCATGTTCACTGGCTAATCTCTGAAATCTGCTGTGCAGCTGTGCATGCTTGGCCTTGCATATTGGTGATTGTTTCTGGAGCACTAATGATAATGTTATTGATCTGGTGGGTTTAAATTGTAATTATGATCATAATTGGAAAGTGATCTTGATTGTGATATAGAGAAAGTAAGAGTGGAATGTCCTAGAACAGGGGTCTGTGACTGTTATAAATTATTTGGCCACTTTACTGGCAAGTAATCAGTGATTGGCCACAGCTACTGCATGTGATAACCACACAATATATATTAATAGTCTGCTGGGGGTGGCGAGGCCTGGGGGGGTGTTATTAATTTTTCGCTGACTACATAGCATTGGTAGCAGATCTGAGTGAAAAACTACAGAAGCTGGTTTCTGAGTTTGGGAGAGTATGTGAAAGGAGAAAGTTGGCAATAGACGTGAATAAAATCAAGGTTATTAGGTTTACTTGGAGTGTGATTTTGAAAGGAGAGTGGATATTGTAATGATTTTGCCTTAGGAGCTGCAGCAAGACATAGGGTGGGTGAGGGGACAAAGGTCTTGGGTGTATTGAGGAATGTATGGAAAGGCAGGACACTTTCTTTAAGCGTAAAGATCCCCATCTTTACGCTTAAAGAGAGTGTTAGATGGTATAATAGTCCCACTGGTGATATATGGATGTGAGAATGGGCCTTAGACAAAAATGTATAGGAAAGGGTGAATGTATTGGGAATGAAATGATTAAGGACAATGTGAGGAGAGGAGGGTTGATCAAATAAGAAATGATATGGTAAAGAGATTTGTGGCCATAAGAGGAGTATGTGTGAGAGAGTTGAAAAGGGTGTGATAAAATGGTATGGACATATGGAAAGGATAAGTGAAGTAAGAATGACTATCAGGGTATGCATATTAGAAGTGGAGGGAACAAGGGAAAGAGAAAAACCCTGGAGGATGTGAAAGGATGGGGCCTGAACATGCAGGAGGGTGCAAGTTATGCAAGGGATAGAGTAAATTGAAGTGATGTGGTTGGCAGAGCACAATGTGCTGTCAGTTGGCTGTACCAGAGTATGTGAAGTGGCCAAAGAAAACTACGGAAAGGTCTGTGAGGCTTGATTGTGGATAGCAGGCTGGTTTCAGTGCATTATACATAAGAGCCAGTGAATGGATATGAGCAAATGAGACCATATTATGTTTTATGTTTTCCTGGCACAACTTGGCTGAAGCAGGGGGTAGCGATGGTGTATCCTATGGGGCAGAGAAGTGCCAGGAATGGATGAAGGCAAGCAAGTATAAATATGTACAAGTGTATATATGTATATGTCTGTGTATGTATATAAGTTAATATGCACATTTACATATATGTGTGTGTATGGGTATTTATGGGAGCAGCTGAATGAGTGCTAGAAGTTTTGATGCGTGAGACCAGGCGAAAGTGATGGGTGATTTGAATGCAAAGGTGAGTAATGTGGCAGTTGCGGGAATAATTGGTGTACATGGGGTGTTTAGCATTGTAAATGGAAATGGTGAAGAGCTTGTAGATTTGTGCGCTGAAAAAGGACTGGTGATTGGGAATACCTGGTTTAAAAAGGGATATACATAAGTATACATATGTAAGTAGGAGAGATGGCCAGAGAGTGTTATTGCATTACATGTTAATTGACAGGTGTGTGAAAGAGAGACTTTTGGATGTTAATGTGCTGAGAGGTGCAACTGGAGGGATATCTGATCATTATCTTGTGGAGGTGAAATAGAAGATTTGTAGAGGTTTTCAGAAAAGAGAGAATGTTGGGGTGAAGAGAGTGGTGAGAGTAAGTGAGCTTGGGAAGGAGACTTGTGTGAGGAAGTACCAGGAGAGACTGAGTGCAGAATGGAAAAAGGTGAGAGCAAAGGATGTAAAGGGAGGGGGGGAGGAATGGGATGTATTTAGGGAAGCAGTGACTGCTCGCACAAAAGATGCTTGTGGCATGAGAAAGGTGGAAGGAGGGCAGATTAGAAAGGGTAGTGAGTGGTGGGATAAAGAAGTGAGATTATTGTGGAAAGTGGGCAGATTAGAAAGGGTAGTGAGTGGTGGGATAAAGAAGTAAGATTATCAGTGAAAGAGAAGAGAGAGGCATTTGGTAGATTTTTGCAGTTAAATAGTGCAAATGACTGGGAGATGTATAAAAGAAAGAGGCAGGAGGTCAAGAGAAAGGCGCAAGAGGTGAAAAAGAGGGCAAATGAGAGTTGGGGTGAGAGAGTAACATTAAATTTTAGGAGGATAAAAAGATGTCTTAGAAGGAGGTAAATAAAGTGCGTAAGACAAGAGAACAAATGGGAACATCGGTGAAGGGGGCTAATGGGGAGGTAATAACAAGTAGTGGTGATGTGAGGAGATGGAGTGAGTATTTTGAAGGTTTGTTGAATGTGTTGATGATAGAGTGGCAGATATAGGGTGTTTTGGTCGAGGTGATGTGTGAAGAGAGAAGGCAGGGGTCAGGGAAAATGATTTGGTAAACAGAGAAGAAGTAGTGAAAGCTTTGCGGAAGATGAAAGCCAGCAAGACGGCGGGTTTGGATGGTATTGCAGTGGAATTTATTAAAAAAGGGGGTGACTGTGTTGTTGACTGGTTGGTGAGGATATTCAAAACATGTATGGCTCATGGTGAAGTGCCTGAGGATTGGCGGGTGCATGCATAGTGCCACTGTACAAAGGCAAAGGGGATAAAGGTGAGTTTTCAAATTACAGACATATAAGTTTGTCGAGTATTCCTGGGAAATTATATGGGAGGGTATTGATTGAGAAGGTGAAGGTATATACAGAGCATCAGATTGGGGAAGAGCAGTATGGTTTCAGAAGTGGTAGAGGATGTGTGGATCAGGTGTTTGCTCTAAAGAATGTATGTAAGAAATATTTAGAAAAACAAATGGATTTCTATGTAGCATTTATGGATCTGGAGAAGGCATATGACAGAGTTGATAGAGATGCTCTGTGGAAGGTATTAAGAGTATATGGTGTGGGAGGCACGTTGGTAGAAGCAGTGAAAAGTTTTTATTGAGGATGTAAGGCATGTGTACGAGTAGGAAGAGAGGAAAATGATTGGTTCTCATTGAATGTCAGTTTGCGGCAGGGGTGCATGATGTCTCTATGATTGTTTAATTTGTTTATGGATGGTGTTGTTAGCGAGGTGAATGCAAGAGTTTTGAGAGAGGGGCAAGTATGCAGTCTGTTGTGGATGAGAGGGCTTGGGAAGTGAGTCAGTTGTTGTTTGCTGATGATACAAAGCTGGTGGCTGATTCGGGTGAGATACTGCAGAAGCTGGTGACTGAGTTTGGTAAAGTTTGTGAAAGAAGAAAGCTGAGAGTAAATGTGAATAAGAGCAAGGTTATTAGGTACAGTAGGGTTGAGGGACAAGTCACTTGAGAGGTAAGTTTGAATGGAGAAAAACTGGAGGAAGTGAAGTGTTATAGATATCTGGGAGTGGATTTGGCAGCGGAAGCGAGTCACAGGGTGGGGAGGGGGCGAAAGTTCTGGGAGCGTTGAAAAATGTGTGGAAGGTGAGAACATTATCTCGGAAAGCAAAAATGGGTATGTTTGAAGGAATAGTGGTTCCAACAATGTTATATGGATGCCAGGCATGGGCTATAGATAGGGTTGTGCGGAGAATGGTTGATGTGTTGGAAATGAGATGTTTGACGACAATATGTGGTGTGAGGTGGTTTGATCGACTAAGTAATGAAAGGGTAAGAGAGATGTGTGGTAATAAAAAGAGTGTGGTTGAGAGAGCAGAAGAGGGTGTGTTGAAATGGTTTGGTCACATGGAAAGAAGGAGTGAGGAAAGATTGACAAAGAGGATATATGTGTCAGAGGTGGAGGGAACGAGGATAAGAGGGAGACCAAATTGGAGGTGGAAGGATGGAGTGAAAAAGATTTTGAGCGATGGGGGCCTTAACATACAGGGGGGTGAAAGGCATGCAAGGAATAGAGTGAATTGGAATGATGTGGTATACTGGGGTCAATGTGCTGTCAGTGGATTGAACCAGGGCATGTAAAGCATCTGGGGTAAACCATGGAAAGTTTTGTGAGGCCTGGATGTGGAAAGGGAGCTGTGGTTTTGGTGCATTATACATGACAGCTAGAGACTGAGTGTGAACGAATGTGGCCTTTGTTGTCTTTTCCTAGTGATACCTTGCACATGTGCGGGGAGGGAGGGGGGTGTCATTTCATGTGTGGCGGGGTGGCGACAGGGATGAATAAAGGCAGCAAGTATGAATTATGTACGTGTATATATGTATATGTCTTTGTATGTATATATATATATATATATATATATATATATATATATATATATATATATATATATATATGTATACGTTGAAATGTATAGGTATGTATATGTGCATGTGTGAACGTGTATGTATATACATGTGTATGTGGGTGGGTTGGGCCAGTCTTTCATCTGTTTCCTTGCACTACCTCACTAATGTGGGAGACAGCGACTAAATATAATATAAAAAAAAGTGTTTATATATATGTATGTATATGTGCTTGTATGGGCGTTTATGTATATACACATGTATGTGAGTGGATGGGCCACGGGAAACAGCATTGCTACCCCCTGCTTCAGTGATGTAGCGCCAAGAAAACAGACAAAAAAAGGCCACATTTGTTCACACTCAGTCTCTAGCTGTCATTTGTAATGCACTGAAACCACAGCTATCTATCCACATTAAGGCCCCACAGACCTTCCCATGGTTTACCACACACATTTCACATGCCCTGGTTCAGTCCACTGACAGCACTTTGACCCCGGTATACCACATCGTTTCAGTTCACACTATTCCTTGCACGCCTCTCACCCTCCTGTATGTTCAGGCCCCGATTTTTCAAAATCATTCCATCCTTCCACCTCCAATTTGGTCTCCCCTTGTTCCCTTCACCTCTGACACATATATCCTCTTTGTCAATCTTTCCTCACTCATTCTCTCAATATGTCCTAACCATTTCAACACACCCTCTTCTGCTCTCTTAACCACACTCTTTTTATTTCCACACAACTAGGATTGATGAAGAATGAGTAGAGGAAGAGAACATTATCAAAGAGCAAGAATGGGTATGTTTGAATTAATAGTAGTTCCAACAATGTTGTATGGTTGCAAGGCATGGGCTATAGATGGGGTAGTACGGAGGAGGGTGGATGTGTCGGACACGAAATGTTTGAGGGAAATATGTGGTGTGAGGTGGTTTGATCGAGTAAGTAATGAAAGGGTGAGAGTGTTGTGTGGAACTAAAAAGAGTGTGGTTAAGAGAGCAGAAGAGGGTGTATTGAAATGGTTTGGTCACATGGAGAGAATGAGTGAGGAAAGATTGACAAAGAGGATATATGTGTCAGAGGTGGAGGGAATGAGAAGTGGGAGACCAAATTGGAAGTGGAAAGGTGGGGTGAAAAAGATTTTGAGTGATCGGGGCCTGAACTTGCAGGAGGGTGAAAGACGTGCAAGGAACAGAGTGAATAGGAACGATGTGGTATACCAGGGTCGATGTGCTGTCAATAGATTGAACCAGGGCATGTGAAGCATCTGGAGTAAACCATGGAAAGGTTTGTGGGGCCTGGATGTGGAAAGGGAGCTGTGGTTTCAGTGCATTACACATTACAGCTGGAGACTTAGTGTGAACATATGTGACCTTTGTTGTCATTTCCTGGCACTACCTTGCATGCATGTGGAGGGAGGGGGGAGGTGTCATTTCATAAATGGCGGGGTGGCAGCAGGAATGGATGAAGGCAGCATTTATGAATTTGTACATGCATATATATGTATATGTATGTATACTTTGAAATGTATAGGTATGTATATGTATGTGTGTGGGTGTTTATGTATATACATGTGTATGTGGGTGGGTTGGGCCATTCTTTCATCTGTTTCCTTGTGCTACCTTGCTAACACGGGAGACAGCGTCAAAGTATAATTATGAAAATAATAATAATGTTGAAATGTATAGGTATGTATATGCGTGTGTGTGGGTGTTTAAGTAAATACATGTGTCTGTGGGTGGATTGGGCCATTCTTTCGTCTAAATTTGGATGGTATTGCAGTGGAATTTATTTAAAATGGGGGTGACTGTGTTGCTGACTGGCTGGTAAAGATATTCACTGTATGTATAATTCATGGTGAAGTGCCTGAGGATTGGCGGAATGCATGCATAGTGCCATTGTACAAAGACAAAGGGGATAAAGGAGAGTCTTCAAATTACAGAGGCATAGGTTTGTTGAGTATACCTGGGAAATTATGTGGCAGGGTATTGACTGAGAGGGTAAAGGCATATTCAGAGCATCAGATTGGGAAAGAGCAGTGTGGTTTCAGAAGTGGTAGAGGATGTGTGCATCAGGTGTTTGCTTTGAAGAATGTTGTGAGAAATACTTAAAAAACAGATGGATTTGTATGTAGCATTTATGGATCTGGAGAAGGCATATGATAGAGTTGATAGAGATGCTCTGTGGAAGGTATTAAGAATATATGGTGTGGGAGGCACGTTGGTAGAAGCAGTGAAAAGTTTTTATCAAGGATGTAATGCATGTGTACGAGTAGGAAGAGAAGAAAGTGATTGGTTCCCAATGAATGTCGGTTTGCAGCAGGGGTGCATGATGTCTCCATGGTTTTGCTGCATTACACAAGACAGCTAGAGAATGAATGTGAATAAATGTGGCGTTTGTTTTCTTTTCCTAGCACTGCACTCAGTCTTGCCTGGTACTTCCTCATTCAAGTCTCCTTCCCAAGCTCACATACTCTCACTACTCCCTCCTGAAAACCTCTAGAAATCATCACCTTCGCCTCCACAAGATAATGATCAGACATCCCTCCAGTTGCACCTCTCAGAACATTAACATCCAAAAGTCTCTCTTTCACACGCATATCAATTAACACAAAATCCAATAACGCTTTCTGGCCATCTCTCCTACTTACATATGTATACTTTTGTATATCTCTCTTTTTAAACCAGTTATTCCCAACCACAAGTCCTTTTTCAGCGCACAAATCTACAAGTTCTTTACCATTTCCATTTACAACACTGAACACCCCATGTACACCAATTATTCCCTCAACTGCCACATTACTCTTTCACCCCATTATTCTTTCTCTCCACATTATTCTTTTTCCCCTATCCTCAGGGATAGGGGAGATATTTTATTCATTCATTTATTCATTTTGCTTTGTCACTGTCTCCCGTGTTAGTGAGGTAGCGCAAGGAAGCAGACGAAAGAAATGGCCCAACCCACCCACATACACATGTATATACATACATGTCCACACATGCACATAACCATACCTATACATCTCAACGTATACATATATATACACACACAGACATATACGTATATACACATGTACATAATTCATACTGTCTACCCTTATTCATTCCCATCGCCACCTCGCCACACATGAAATAACAACCCCCTCCTCCCTCATGTGCGCGAGGTAGCACTAGGAAAAAACAACAAAGGCCCCATTCGTTCACACTCAGTCTCAAGCTGTCATGCACAATGCACCGAAACCACAGCTCCCTTTCCACATCCAGGCCCCACAGAACTTTCCATGGTTTACCCCAGATGCTTCACATGCCCTGGTTCAATCCAATGACAGCATGTCGACCCCAGTATACCACATCGTTCCAATTCACTCTATTCCTTGCACGCCTTTCACCCTCCTGCATGTTCAGGCCCCGATCACTCAAAATCTTTTTCTCTCCATCTTTCCACCTCGAAATTGGTCCCCCTCTTATCTTCGTTCCCTCCACCTCTGACACATATATCCTCTTGGTCAATCTTTCCTCACTCATTCTCTTCATGTGACCAAACCATTTCAAAACACCTCCTTCTGCTCTCTCAACCACACTCTTTTTATTACCACACATCTCTCTTACCCTATTATTACTTACTCGATCAAACCATCTCACACCACATATTGTCCTCATACATCTCATTTCTAGCACATCCACCGTCCTGCGCACAACTCTATCCATAGCCCACGCCTCGCACCCATATAATGTTGTTGGAACCACTATTCCTTCAAACATACCCATTTTTGCTTTCCGAGATAATGTTCTCGACTTCCACACATTTTTCAACGCTCCCAGAACTTTCGCTCCCTCCCCCACCCTGATTCACTTCTGCTTCCATGGTTCCATGTGTTGCCAAATCCACTCCCAGATATCTAAAACACTCCACTTCCTCCAGTTTTTCTCAATTCAAACTTACCTCCCAATTGACTTGTCCCCGAAGCCTACTGTACCTACACGTACAGGAGAGACTGAGTACAGAATGGAAAAAGGTGAGAACAATGGAAGTAAGGGGAGTGGGGGAGGAATGGGATGTATTTAGGAAATCAGTGATGGATTGCGCAAAGGATGCTTGTGGCATGAGAAGAGTGGGAGGTGGGTTGATTAGAAAGGGTAGTGAGTGGTGGGATGAAGAAGTAAGATTATTAGTGAAAGAGAAGAGAGAGGCATTTGGACGATTTTTGCAGGGAAAAAATGCAACTGAGTGGGAGATGTATAAAAGAAAGAGACAGGAGGTCAAGAGAAAGGTGCAAGAGGTGAAGAAGAGGGCAAATGAGAGTTGGGGTGAGAGAGTATCATTAAATTTTAGGGAGAATAAAAAGATGCTCTGGAAGGAGGTAAATAAAGTGCGTAAGACAAGGGAGCAAATGGGAACTTCAGTGAAGGGCGCAAATGGGGAGGTGATAACAAGTAGTGGTGATGTGAGAAGGAGATGGAGTGAGTATTTTGAAGGTTTTTTGAATCTGTTTGATGATAGAGTGGCAGATATAGGGTGTTTTGGTCGAGGTGGTGTGCAAAGTGAGAGAGTTAGGGAAAATGATTTGGTAAACAGAGAGGAGGTAGTAAAAGCTTTGCGGAAGATGAAAGCCGGCAAGGCAGCAGGTTTGGATGGCATTGCAGTGGAATTTATTAAAAAAGGGGGTGACTGTATTATTGACTGGTTGGTAAGGTTATTTAATGTATGTATGACTCATGGTGAGGTGCCTGAGGATTGGGAGAATGCGTGCATAGTGCCATTGTACAAAGGCAAAGGGGATAAGAGTGAGTGCTCAAATTACAGAGGTATAAGTTTGTTGAGTATTCCTGGTAAATTATATGGGAGGGCATTGATTGAGAGGGTGAAGGCATGTACAGAGCATCAGATTGGGGAAGAGCAGTGTGGTTTCAGAAGTGGTAGAGGATGTGTGGATCAGGTGTTTGCTTTGAAGAATGTATGTGAGAAATACTTAGAAAAGCAAATGGATTTGTATGTAGCATTTATGGATCTGGAGAAGGCATATGATAGAGTTGATAGAGATGCTCTGTGGAAGGTATTAAGAATATATGGTGTGGGAGGCAAGTTGTTAGAAGCAGTGAAAAGTTTTTATCGAGGATGTAAGGCATGTGTACGTGTAGGAAGAGAGGAAAGTGATTGGTTCTCAGTGAATGTAGGTTTGCGGCAGGGGTGATTGATGTCTCCATGGTTGTTTAATCTGTTTATGGATGGGGTTGTTAGGGAGGTAAATGCAAGAGTTTTGGAAAGAGGGGCAAGTATGAAGTCTGTTGGGGATGAGAGAGCTTGGGAAGTGAGTCAGTTGTTGTTCGCTGATGATACAGCACTGGTGGCTGATTCATGTGAGAAACTGCAGAAGCTGGTGACTGAGTTTGGTAAAGTGTGTGAAAGAAGAAAGTTAAGAGTAAATATGAATAAGAGCAAGGTAATTAGGTACAGTAGGGTTGAGGGTCAAGTCAATTGGGAAGTAAGTTTGAATGGAGAAAAACTGGAGGAAGTAAAGTGTTTTAGATATCTGGGAGTGGATCTGGCAGCAGATGGAACCATGGAAGCGGAAGTAGATCATAGGGTGGGGAAGGGGGCGAAAATCCTGGGAGCCTTGAAGAATGTGTGGAAGTCGAGAACATTATCTCGGAAAGCAAAAATGGGTATGTTTGAAGGAATAGTGGTTCCAACAATGTTGTATGGTTGCGAGGCGTGGGCTATGGATAGAGTTGTGCGCAGGAGGATGGATGTGCTGGAAATGAGATGTTTGAGGACAATGTGTGGTGTGAGGTGGTTTGATCGAGTAAGTAACGTAAGGGTAAGAGAGATGTGTGGAAATAAAAAGAGCGTGGTTGAGAGAGCAGAAGAGGGTGTTTTGAAATGGTTTGGGCACATGGAGAGAATGAGTGAGGAAATATTGACCAAGAGGATATATGTGTCGGAGGTAGAGGGAACGAGGAGAAGTGGGAGACCAAATTGGAGGTGGAAAGATGGAGTGAAAAAGATTTTGTGTGATCGGGGCCTGAACATGCAGGAGGGTGAAAGGAGGGCAAGGAATAGAGTGAATTGGATCGATGTGGTATACCGGGGTTGACGTGCTGTCAGTGGATTTAATCAGGGCATGTGAAGCGTCTGGGGTAAACCATGGAAAGCTGTGTAGGTATGTATATTTGCGTGTGTGGACGTATGTATATACATGTGTATGGGGGTGGGTTGGGCTATTTCTTTCGTCTGTTTCCTTATATGGGAGGGTATTGATTGGGAGGATAAAGGCATGTACAGAATATCAGATTGGGGAAAGGCAGTGTGGTTTTAGAAGTGGTAGAGGATGTATAGATCGTGTGTTTGCTTTGAAGAATGTAAGTGAGAAATACTTAGAAAAACAGATAGATTTGTATGTAGCATTTATGGATCTGGAGAAGGCATATGATAGGGTTGATAGAGATGCTTTGTGGAAGATATTAAGAGTATTTGGTGTGAGAGGTGAGTTGCTAGAAGCAGTGAAAGGTTTTTACTAAGGATGTAAGGCATGTGGATGAGTATGAAGAGAGGAAATTAACTGGTTCCCAGTGAATATTGGTTCGTGGCAGAGGTGCATGATGTCTCCTTGGTTGTTTAGTTTGTCTATGGATGGGGTGATTAGGGAGGTGAATGCAAGAGTATTGGAGAGGGGGGCAAGTATGCAGTCTCTTGTGGATGAGAGGGCTTTGGAAGTGAGTCAGTTGTTGTTCGCTTATGATACAGTGCTGGTGGCTGATTCGGGTGAGAAACTGCAGAAGTTGGTGACCGAGTTTGGTAGTGTTTGAAAAAAGAAAGCTGAGAGTAAATATGAATAAGAGCAAGGTTATTAGGTTCAGTAGGGTTGAGAGACAAGTTAATTTGGAGGTAAGTTTGAATGGAGAAAAACTGGAGGAAGTGAAATGTTTTAGATATCTGAGATTGAATTTGGCAGTGGATGGAACCATGGAAGCGGAAGTGAGTCACAGGTTGGGGGAGGGGGTGAAGGTTCTATGAGCATTGAAGACTGTGTGGAAGGCGAGAATATTATCTTAGAAAGCAAAAATGGGTATGTTTGAAGGAATAGTGGTCCCAACAATGTCATATGGTTGCAAGGCATAGGCTATGGATAGGGTTGTGTGGAGAAGGGTGGATGTGATGGAAATTAAATGTTTGAGGACAATATATGGTGTGAGGTGGTTTGATCGAGTAAGTAATGAAAGGGTAAGAGAGATGTGTGGTGATAAAAAGAGTGTGGTTGAGAGAGAGCAGAAGAGGGTGTATTGAATTTGTTTGGTCACGGAGAAAATTAGTGAGGAAAGATCGGCAAAGAGGATATATATGCCAGAGGTAGAGGGAACGAGGAGTAGGAGATATAATTGGAGGTGGAAGGATGGAGTGAAAAAGATTTTGAGTGATTGGAGCTTAAACATACAGGAGGGTGAAAGGTGTGCAAGGAATAGAGTGAATTGGAATGACGTGGTATACTGGGGTCGATGTGCTGTCAATGGATTGAACCAGGGCATGTGAAATGTGTGGGGTAAACCATGGAAAGATCTGCGAGGCCTGGATGTGGAAAGAGAGTTGGGGTTTTGGTGCATTACACATAACAGCTAAAGACTGAGTGTGAACGAATGTGACCTATTTGTCTTTTCTTGGTGCTACCTCGCTGGGGGGGTAGTGCAATCTCATGTGTGGTGGGTGGCGACAGGAATGGATGAAGGCAGCAACTATGAATATGTACATGTGTGTATATGTCTGTGTATGTATATGTATATATAAGTTGAAGTGTATATGTATGTATATGTTTGCCTATGGGCATTTATTTATATATATGTGTATATGAGTGGTTGGGCCATTCTTCATCTGTTTCCCTACGCTACCTCGCTGATGCAATTAAGTATGATATAAATCTTTTTTTTTTTTTTTTTTTTTTGTAATGCTTCACATGCCCTGGTTCAGTCCACTGACAGCACACTGACCCTGGTACACTAAATTGTTCCAATTCACTCTATTCTTGCACGCCTCTCACCCTCCTTTATGTTCAGGCCCCGATTGCTCAAAATCTTTTTCAGACCATCCTTCCACCTCCTTGTTCCCTTCACCTCTGACACATATATCTTCTTTGTCAATCTTTCCTTACTCATTCTCTCCATATGTCCAAACCATTTCAATACACTCTATTCTGCTCTCTCAACCACACTCTTTTTATTTCCATAGATCTCTCTTACCCTTTCATTATTACTCGATCAAACCACCTCATACCACATATTGTCCTCAAACATTTCATTTCCAACACATCTACCCTCCTCCATACAAACCTATCTATAGCCCATGCCTCGTAACCATATAACATTGTTGGAACCACTATTCCTTCAAACAAAGCCATTTTTGCTGTCCAAGATAAAGTTCTATCCTTCCACACATTCTTCATCACTCCCAGAACCTTCACCCCCTCCCCCACCCTGTGACTCACTTCCACTTCCATGGTTCCATCCATTGCTAAGTCCACTCCCATATATCTAAAACACTTCACTTCCTCCAAACTTACATCCCAATTATGTGAAATATCTGAAAATTATACAAAAAGCCAAATGTATCAACTCTATGGTGCTTAGTTAAATATTTTCCTACAAGAAACTGAAGTACATTATTATTATTATAAAATGAAAACAAATAAATATGTGAGTTAGGTAAGCTAAGCATGTTGGTCATTGGGTTGGTGCTGTCAAAAGTATGTTTCTGGTATAATATCTCTCTTTGATACATTTTCTCCATTGCTGTCACAGTATAATAATCTCTCTCTGATACATTTTCTCCATTACTGTCACAGACACATTCTTCCAACTTTGGACTATGGAGGTGAATTTAATTTTTGACGTCTTTATGTCCAAATGTACAAGGTGCCAGTGTAGTAGTAATGCCAGTAGTAATGCAGCTAGCATATCATCAGTGAGCACATGAATTGTAAAAGTCTATAGAGCACGAAATAAGGTAAGATTACATAATGTTTTTTTCTTAACTTGACATATCTGAGTAACTAATGACATTAATATTATTGTGAAGTTTTTGATAAATCCCTCATCTGGGGCATCCCTGACTTTGTACTTTAAAGGTTAAATGGTGTTACCATCATGAAAGACTAACAATAAGAAATAGATGAAAGTTCCCGTACTGATGTAGAGTTTCAGACCTATGTCTTACATTTGTGTGATAAAGTTTACTCTCATAAATCACATATGGTGTAGGAGCATCACTTTATGAATGATTATTTCTTTTTCTTTTTCAAGGATTATATCATTCTGAAGTATGGTAGGACTAAGTTCCAAAGACTCCTAGCCCTTTTAGTCCTTTTATTAAGAAAATAAACGTATTACAGTGTGAAAAGTACAGTATTTAGCCTCAGAGGTGAACCACCCACACTCCCTCACTCACGAGCTAAACACCAACTGCCAGCCAGTGCCAGGGCAAGGTACATCTATCTAATGCTGAACATGTGTTATATTGTGTCATAGAGATAGATCACTCTCAAGTGCACCGTGATAAATATAAAGTCATACAGAAACCATTAACATGGCTCAGTTTGCTACCTGGTGTTGTTCACACCAAAAAAGAGTGCAAGAGAATTGGCAGAGAAACAATAATGGGTAACCCTAATGTACCATAAAGTATACAAGCTGAAAACAAGGTGTTGGGGAATGAAATTGCAGTGGTCAGAATTAAAAAGAGCAAATAAATATACATTAGCATACCTGGCATGGAATAACTGGTCAACGTGCACAATTACAAAGAAAATATACCATAATTATAATATGAATTGCAAAGCCCACATAAATGATAAAAGGCAAAATGTGATTAGTTTAAACTTAGTGGACATATTATACTTTGTTGCTGTCTCCTGCATTAGCGAGGTAGCTCAAGGAAACAGATGAAAGAATGGCCCAACCCACCTACATACACATGTATATACATAAATGCCTACAAATTCACATATCCATACATACACACACATATACATATATACACATGTTCATATTCATACATACTGCCTTCATCCATTCCCGTCGCCACCCCACCAAACATAAAATGGCACCCCCTCCCTTCACGCACGTACGAGGTAGCACTAGAAAAAGACAAAAATGACCACATTTGCTCACACTCAGTCTCTAGCTGTCATGTGTAATGCACCGAAACCTCAGCTCCCTTTCCACATCCAGGCTCCACAAAACTTTCCATGATTTACCCCAGATGCTTCACATGCCCAAGTTCAATCCAGTGACAGCAAGTCGACCCCGGTATACCACATCATTCCAATTCACTCTATTCCTTGCACACCTTTCACCCTCCTGTATGTTCAGGCCCAGATCACTCAAAATCGTTTTTACTCCATCCTTCCACCTCCAATTTGGTCTCCCACTCCTCATTCCATCCACCTCTGACCCATATATCCTCTTTGTCAATCTTTCCTTATTCATTATCTCCATGTGACCAAACCATTTCAACACACCCTCTTCTGCTCTCTCTCCCACACTCTTTTTATTACCACGCATCTCTCTTACCCTTTCATTACTTACTTGATCAAACAACCTCACACCACATATTGTCCTCAAACATTTCATTTCCAACATATCTACCCTCCTCCGTACAAACCTATCTATAGCCATGCCTCGTAACCATATAACATTGTTGGAACCACTACTCCTTCAAACAAACCCATTTTTGCTGTCCAAGATAAAGTTCTATCCTTCCACACATTCTTCATCGCTCCCAAAACCTTCACTCCCTCCCCCACCGTGTGACTCACTTTCGCTTCCATGGTTCCATCCGCTGCTAAATCCACTCCCAGATATCTAAAACACTTTACTTCCTCCAGTTTTTTCTCCATTCAACCTTACCTCCCAATTAACTCCTCAACCCTACTGAACCTAATAACCTTGCTCTTATTCACATTTACTCTCAGCTTTCTTCTTTCACACACTTTACCAAACTGAGTCACCAGCTTCTGCAGTTTCTCACCTGAATCAGCCACCAGCGCTGTATCATCAGCGAACAACTGACTCACTTCCCAAGCCCTCTCATCCACATCAGGCTGCATACTTGCCCCTCTCTCCAAAATGCTTGCATTCACCTCCCTAACAACCCCATCCATAAACAAATTAAACATCTATGGAGACACTACGCACCTTTGCCGCAAACCGACATTCACTAGGAACCAATCACTTTTCTCTCTTCATACTCACACACATGCCTTACATCCTCGATAAAAACTTTTCACTGCTTTTAGCAACTTACCTCCCGCACCATATACTCTCAATACCTTCCACAGAGCATCCCTATCAACTCTATCATATGCCTTCTCCAGATCCATAAATGCTACACACACAAATCCATCTGTTTTTCTAAGTATTTCTCACATACATTCTTCAAAGCAAACACCTGATCCACACATCCTCTACCACTTCTGAAACCACACTGCTCTTCCCCAATTTGATGCTCTGTACATGCCTTTACCTTTACAATCGATAACCTCCCATATAATTTCTCAGGAACATTTTTTTTTTTTTTGCTTTGTCGCTGTCTCCCGCGTTTGCGAGGTAGCGCAAAGAAACAGACGAAAGAAATGGCCCAACCCACCCCCATACACATGTATATACATACGTCCACACACGCAAATATACATACCTACACAGCTTTCAATGGTTTACCCCAGACGCTTCACATGCCTTGATTCAATCCACTGACAGCACGTCAACCCCGGTATACCACATCGCTCCAATTCACTCTATTCCTTGCCCTCCTTTCACCCTCCTGCATGTTCAGGCCCCGATCACACAAAATCTTTTTCACTCCATCTTTCCACCTCCAATTTGGTCTCCCTCTTCTCCTCGTTCCCTCCACCTCCGACACATATATCCTCTTGGTCAATCTTTCCTCACTCATTCTCTCCATGTGCCCAAACCATTTCAAAACACCCTCTTCTGCTCTCTCAACCACGCTCTTTTTATTTCCACACATCTCTCTTACCCTTACGTTACTTACTCGATCAAACCACCTCACACCACACATTGTCCTCAAACATCTCATTTCCAGCACATCCATCCTCCTGCGCACAACTCTAGCCATAGCCCACGCCTCGCAACCATACAACATTGTTGGAACCACTATTCCTTCAAACATACCCATTTTTGCTTTCCGAGATAATGTTCTCGACTTCCACACATTCTTCAAGGCTCCCAGAATTTTCGCCCCCTCCCCCACCCTATGATCCACTTCCGCTTCCATGGTTCCATCTGCTGCCAGATCCACTCCCAGATATCTAAAACACTTCACTTCCTCCAGTTTTTCTCCATTCAAACTCACCTCCCAATTGACTTGACCCTCAACCCTACTGTACCTAATAACCTTGCTCTTATTCACATTTACTCTTAACTTTCTTCTTCCACACACTTTACCAAACTCAGTCACCAGCTTCTGCAGTTTCTCACATGAATCAGCCACCAGCGCTGTATCATCAGCGAACAACAACTGACTCACTTCCCAAGCTCTCTCATCCCCAACAGACTTCATACTTGCCCCTCTTTCCAAAACTCTTGCATTCACCTCCCTAACAACCCCATCCATAAACAAATTAAACAACCATGGAGACATCACACACCCCTGCCGCAAACCTACATTCACTGAGAACCAATCACTTTCCTCTCTTCCTACACGTACACATGCCTTACACCCTCGATAAAAACTTTTCACTGCTTCTAACAACTTGCCTCCCACACCATATATTATTAATACCTTCCACAGAGCATCTCTATCAACTCTATCATATGCCTTCTCCAGATCCATAAATGCTACATACAAATCCATTTGCTTTTCTAAGTACTTCTCACATACATTCTTCAAAGCAAACACCTGATCCACACATCCTCTACCACTTCTGAAACCACACTGCTCTTCCCCAATCTGATGCTCTGTACATGCCTTCACCCTCTCAATCAATACCCTCCCATATAATTTACCAGGAATGCTCAACAAACTTATACCTCTGTAATTTGAGCACTCACTCTTATCCCCTTTGCCTTTGTACAATGGCACTATGCACGCATTCTGCCAATCCTCAGGCACCTCACCATGAGTCATACATACATTAAATAACCTTACCAACCAGTCAACAATACAGTCACCCCATTTTTTAATAAATTCCACTGCAATACCATCCAAACCTGCTGCCTTGCCGGCTTTCATCTTCCGCAAAGCTTTTACTACCTCTTCTCTGTTTACCATTAATTAAAATTTCTATGGGCATAGCACCCACAGTTAAGAGGAAGGGAACCTACATTGAATTTAAAAGTACAGAAGCTTGAGGAAAACAGTCTTCCCACAAAATACAACAGACAGTTGTAGAATAATATAACTGTAAAAGAATATACACATAAAAAATACAAAAGGCAAATTCAAAATACTGTAAGTGGAAAGTACACATGTAAATAATAAATGCACAATGCAATCAATGATCACTACAGTAATATTTTTTATTTCTTATTTTTTTATCATACTTTGTTGCTGTCTCCTGTGTTAGCGAGTTTGTGCAAGGAAACAGACGAAAGAATGGCCCAACCCACCCACAAACACATGTATATACATGAACGCCCACACACACACACACACATTTATTTATTTCTATTTTGCTTTGTCGCTGTCTCCCACGTTTGTGAGGTAGCGCAAGGAAACAGACGAAAGAAATGGCCCAACCCACCCCCATACATATGTATATACATACATGTCCACACACTCAAATACATACCTATACATCTCAATGTACACATATATATACACACACAGACATATACATATATACACATGTACATAATTCATACTGTCTGCCTTTATTTATTCCCATCGCCACACATGGAATAACATCCCCCTCCCCCCCTGATGTGTGCGAGGTAGCGCTAGGAAAAGACAACAAAGTCCCCATTCCTTCACACTCAGTCTCTAGCTGTCATGTAATAATGCCCAAAACCACAGCTCCCTTTCCACATCCAGGCCCCACAGAACTTTCCATGGTTTACCCCAGACGCTTTACATGCCCTGATTCAATCCATTGACAGCACGTCGACCCCGGTATACCACATTGATCCAATTCACTCTATTCCTAGCCTGCTTTCACCCTCCTGCATGTTCAGGCCCTGATCACTCAAAATCTTTTTCACTCCATCTTTCCACCTCCAATTTGGTCTCCCACTTCTCCTTGTTCCCTCCACCTCCGACACATATATCCTCTTGGTCAATCTTTCCTCACTCATTCTCTCCATGTGCCCAAACCATCTCAAAACACCCTCTTTTGCTCTCTCAACCACGCTCTTTTTATTTCCACACATCTCTCTTACCCTTACATTACTTACTTGATCAAACCACCTCACACCACATATTGACCTCAAACATCTCATTTCCAGCACATCCACCCTCCTGCACACAACTCTATCCATAGCCCATGCCTTGCAACCATACAACATTGTTGGAACCACTATTCCTTCAAAAATACCCATACACGCACACATATACATACTTATACATACATATACATACAGACACACATACATATATACACATGTACATATTCATACATGCTTCCTTTATCCATTCCTGTTGCCACCCCACCACACACAAAATGGCACCCCCCCTCCCCCTGTGCGTGCGAGATAGCTCTAGGAAACAACAACAAAGGCCACATTCGTTCACACTCAGTCTCTAGCTGTCATGTGTAATATTTCTTTATTTATTTATCATAACTTAACTGCCATCTTCTGCATTAGCAAGGTAGTGCAAGGAAACAGACGAGGAATGGCCCAACCCTCCCACATACACATGTATAAATATAAACTTCCACACAAGCGAAGAGAGGAAAGTGATTGGTTCTCAGTGAATGTAGGTTTGCGGCAGGGGTGTGTGATGTCTCCATGGTTGTTTAATTTGTTTATGGATGGAGTTGTTAGGGAGGTGAATGCAAGAGTTTTGGAAAGAGGGGCAAGTATGAAGTCTGTTGGGGATGAGAGAGCTTGGGAAGTGAGTCAGTTGTTGTTCGCTGATGATACAGCGCTGGTGGCTGATTCATGTGAGAAACTGCAGAAGCTGGTGACTGAGTTTGGAAAAGTGTGTGGAAGAAGAAAGTTAAGAGTAAATGTGAATAAGAGCAAGGTTATTAGGTACAGTAGGGTTGAGGGTCAAGTCAATTGGGAGGAGACTTTGAATGGAGAGAAACTGGAGGAAGTGAAGTGTTTTAGATATCTGGGAGTGGATCTGGCAGCGGATGGAACCATGGAAGCGGAAGTGGATCATAGGGTGGGGGAGGGGGCGAAAATCCTGGGGGCCTTGAAAAATGTGCGGAAGTCGAGAACATTATCTCGGAAAGCAAAAATGGGTATGTTTGAAGGAATAGTGGTTCCAACAATGTTGTATGGTTGCGAGGCGTGGGCTATGGATAGAGTTGTGCGCAGGAGGATGGATGTGCTGGAAATGAGATGTTTGAGGACAATGTGTGGTGTGAGGTGGTTTGATCGAGTGAGTAACGTAAGGGTAAGAGAGATGTGTGGAAATAAAAAGAGCGTGGTTGAGAGAGCAGAAGAGGGTGTTTTGAAGTGGTTTGGGCACATGGAGAGGATGAGTGAGGAAAGATTGACCAAGAGGATATATGTGTCAGAGGTGGAGGGAACAAGGAGAAGAGGGAGACCAAATTGGAGGTGGAAAGATGGAGTGAAAAAGATTTTGTGTGATCGGGGCCTGAACATGCAGGAGGGTGAAAGGAGGGCAAGTAATAGAGTGAATTGGAGCGATGTGGTATACCGGGGTTGACGTGCTGTCAGTGGATTGAAGCAAGGCATGTGAAGCGTCTGGGGTAAACCATGGAAAGCTATGTAGGTATGTATATTTGCGTGTGTGGACGTATGTATATACATGTGTATGGGGGGGGGGTTGGGCCATTTCTTTCGTCTGTTTCCTTGCGCTACCTCGCAAACGCGGGAGACAGCGACAAAGTATAATAAAATATAAATATAATACATTTCAACGTATACATACATATATACACATGTACATATCCATACTTGCTACCTTTATCCATTCCTGTCACCACCCCGCCACACACAGAATAGTATTCCACCCCCCTCCCCCAGCGAGGCAGAAGCAGGAACAGACAAAAAGGCCACATTCATTCACACTCAGTCTCTAGCTGTCATGTGTAATGCACTGAAACCACAGATCCCTTTCTACATCCAGGCCCCACAGACCTTTCCATGGTTTACCCCAGACACTTCACATGCCCTGGTTCAATCCACTGACAGCACATTGACCCCAGTATGACACATCATTCCAATTTACTTTATTCCTTGCACGCCTTTCACCCTCCTGTATGTTCAGGCCCTGATCCCTCAATATCTTTTTCACTTCATCCTTCCACCTCCAATTTGGTCTCCCATTTCTCCTTCTTCCCTCTTGGTCAATCTTTCCTCACTCAATCTTTCCATTGTCCAAACCATTTCAACACACCCTCTTCTGCTCTCTCAACCACACTCCTTTTATTGCCACACATCTCTCTTGCCCTTTCATTACTTACTAGATCAAACCACCACACACCACATTTTGCCCTCAAACCCTGACACCCATGTAGATACACACCAAAATTCAGGAGACGAAGGCGAAATATACATACCATGAATTATGCATGAAAACCAATACCAAGGAATACAGTAAGCTAATGGTAAGAAAAACAATATACCATAAAACTGAATGAGTCAATGAGTTGTACAGTACTGTACATTTTGTAAGAAACAAAGTGATATGTGAGCAATTAAACATAAAATGAACAGCATTAAGCAATACAGTAGGCATGGAGAATCCCAACAGTGGCTAACATATTAAAAAATAAATATGAAAAATTTATATAATCATGATTACTATGATAACAGGTGCTGTGAGCATCACCCATGGCAAACATATTGTTATGAAACAAGGCATATCAGATGAAGTATATCTGACAGGTATAACAATAAATGCTAGGTCATAAGGGAAAAATGATAGTGATAAAGAACACAACAGTGAAAGCTGAGAAAAATGTCAAGAAAAATTATACGGGAATGACACATTGATGCCTAATATTGCAGAAATGATGACACATTAATCTCAGTGAAGATGAGAAAATAATGGTAAGAAAAACATTACACCATAAAATTACATATACAGTGCAAAATGCAAACGTAAAACACATAAAAATACTATCAAATAATGATTTAGGACATTGGATTATTAACACTACTTTTGGCCCTGTTGAGGTTTCATGGCCACCTTCTCTCACACCCACAGATTGGGTTGCCAGCAATCTATGTCACTCTGTTTACATCAATATTCCCACACACATAACAAAAAAGTTGTGCCTGACCAGAATGGAAGGAAGACATCCTTGAGTGAACAGTTCTAGAATTCTTACACAGGATGAGGAGCCAAGGGTGTGAAGAGAGTGAACTGGTAATCCCAGTAGTGAAAAAATACAAAAAGGTTGATAAAGCCATGATGTTAGAGTGAAAATGAAATATCATATGATGAAAATAAATAACACAAGTTACAATAGCAAAACTGATATCACAGTGAGGTGACAAACTTCAAAATAAGGGCAACTATAAATGTAATTCAATACCCATATAATATGTGAACATCATCCATGGTATAATGAGAGGTATACCTAAAAAGTACTGCATGCAATATCAATAAATTACAAAGTAGTTCAAGTGTTTTTGAAAAAACAATGGGTAAACAAGAAAAAACATAGTAAAAGTTTTGGATTGTTTACATCTCGTACATCAAACTTGCACCACAGCATGAATGGCCTCCTAGACAGGGTCATCCTATGGCTCTAAATGAGGCCACTCATTCCAAATCACAAAGCCCAAACTCCATACAGAAATATGTCATGGGAGTCCGATAAAGATTATGTGGAGCTAGGACTTAAATGGCATGAAACATGAAACTGAAAAAGTGTGAGACTCTTCATGATTAAATCACAGAAAGTAACTTAACCCTGGAAAAAATTGGGGAAGAGAATTGTGGTTTCAGAAATGGTAGAGGATGCGTGGATCAGGAGTTTGCTTTGAAGAATGTATGTGAGAAATACTTAGAAAAACAGATGGATTTGTATGTAGCATTTATGGATCTGGAGAAGGCATATGATAGGGTGGATAGAGATGGTTTGTGGAAGATTTTGAGTATATGGTGTGGGAGGTAAGTTGCTAGAAGCAGTGAAAAGTTTTTACCAAGGATGTAAGGCATGTGTACGAGTAAGAAGAGAAGAAAGTAATTGTTTCCCTGTGAATGTCGGTTTGCGGCAGGGGTGCGTGATATCTCCATGGTTTTTTAATTTGTCTAGGGATGGGGTGGTTAGGGAGGTGAATGCAAGAGTTTTGGAGAGGGGCAAGTATGCAGTCTGTTGTGGATGAGAGGGCTTTGGAAGTGAGTCAGTTGTTGTTCACTGATGATACAGCACTGGTAGTTGATTCGGGTGAGAAACTGCAGAAGTTGGTGACTGAGTTTGGTAAAGTGTGTGAAAGAAGAAAGTTGAGAGTAAATGTGAATAAGAGCAAGGTTACTAGATTCAGTAGGGTTGAAGGACAAGTTAATTGGGAAGTAAGTTTGAATGGAGAAAAACTGGAGGAAATGAAGTGTTTTAGATATCTGGGAGTGGACTTAGCAGCGAAGGGAACCATGGAAGCGGAAGTGAATCACGGGGTGGGGAGGGGGCACAGGTTCTGGGAGCATTGAAGAATGTGTGAGGGCAAAAACATTATCTTGGAGAGCAAAAATGGGTATGTTTGAAGGAACAGTGGTTCCAACAATGTTATATGGTTGTGAGGCATGGGCTATTGATAGGGTTGTATGGAGGAAAGTGGATGTGTTGGAAATGAAATGTATGAGGACAATATGTGGTGTGAGGTGGTTTAATCAAATAAGTAATGAAAGGGTAAGAGAGATGTGTGGTAATAGAACAAGTGTGGTTGAGAGAGCAGAGGAAGGAGTATTGATATGGTTTGGACACATTGAGAGAATGAGTGAGGAAAGATTGACAAATAGGATATATGTGTCAGAGGTGGAGGGAAGGAGAAGTGGGAGGCCAAATTGGAGGTGGAAGGATGGAGAGAAAAAGATTTTGAGGATTGGGGCCTAAACATACAGGAGGGTGAAAGATGTGCTAGGAATAGAGTGAATTGGAGTGATGTGGCATACCAGGGTTGACGTGCTGTCAATGGATTGAACCAGGGCATGTGAAGCGTCTGGGGTAAACCATGGAAAGGTCTGTGGGGCCTGGATGTGGAAAGGGAGTTGTGGTTTCAGTGCATTACACATGATAGCCAGACTGAGTGTGAACAAATGTGGCGTTTTGTCTTTTCCTGGTGCTACCTCACTGGGGTGGTGGTGGTGGTAGGGGGGATGCTATTTCATATGTGGTAGGGTGGCAATGGGAATGGATGAAGGCAGCAAGTATGAATATGTACATGTGTGTATATGTATATGTATGTATACATTGAAATATATATGTATGTATACATGCGTGTATGGGTATTTATGTATATATATATGTGAATGTGGAAGGTTGGGCCATTCTTTGTTTCCCAGTGCTACCTTGCTGATGTGGGAAACAGCGGTTAAGTATAATAATAATAGCATGTGACAGTCACTTCCATTTCTGCTTCCAGGAAACTTCTGTATATATTTCACTTCTGAATCTGTTTCTAACATCTACACTTTAGCTATGTGGATGTTGGATGTATATGATCATGTAATTGAAACAATTACAGAAACAATGCAATTAAAGTTATCAAAAAGATTCGATGGCTTGGAAACCAATAACATATATGCTTTAGCAACATATGTTAAACCAAAATTCAAGGCAAAATTGTTTTTCTCTTCATATGTCACAAATCATGTTCAGAGAACACTATATTGTTTCTGCAATATCGTAGATCAGATGCAAACATTATTGGAGATGTCCTGAGAGCAACGGTAAAATAAATATAGCACAATGAACCAGCTAAGTTGACAGCTTCAACAAGCAAATCCAACTCACTCCTAGACTCAGTGAATGCACTACTGGCTTCAAAGTGATAATGAATCAAAAATTGAATGATGCAAGAACTCATCAAAATTAATTGAGTATCACAAGGAGAAAAAAAATTGGGGAAGATGATGATTCCTTGGTTTAGAGGAAGTCTGGGGGAAAATGTGTATCCATGTCTGACCAAATTAGCTACAACTTGCATGTCCTCCCACAAGTGTTCCTAGTGAACATTTATTCAGTGTGCTAGAGCAATTTATCATGAGAAGTAGGTTGAAAGGAGAAAAAGCTGAAAAACTTTTATTTTTGAAGTACAACCTTCCAGTATATGTAAAGAATAAAAGATGAACACAAATAAAGAGTATTAGCTGAGCAGTGAGTCTAAAATGACCACATCCAAATGGGCAGAAGGAAAAGTCGTTAGTGGGATGCATAACAATTTGGGTCCTTGTCCTGCATCCTAGTAACTTATTTTTCGCTAAAAATTTAAAGTGTTGTCTACTGCTGAAGTGTGGCTAAAACTCATTAATATATTACTTCTTCCATGTTTTGTTTACCGACTTTGTATTTACTTTCCCTGTACTATTTTTTGATAAAGGGATAATGGGGAAATAGGGATGATGGTCAAGTGGTAAAATTCTTTTAAAAGAGTACATCCACTTCCATATTCACTTCCATAGGTGTGTACTTGCAACATTCATATCTGCATCCATGGATGTATGAAATCTCACTTCTGTTACATCACTAATGATTACCAGCTGTTTGTCATAATCAATGTCATCAGGGTCAGGAAGGTGCTGGCAACAGTGCCTCCACTTCTGCCAGAAAATCTATTTCAGCCTCATCTTAGTCAGCTTTCAGTATTGGAAAAGCTGTGTCCATGTAACAACTCTCCAAAGATGGATTATCACAGTCAAATAACTCAGGATCATCTTCTGCCTGGTCCTCTACGCCAAACTAAAGGCAGTTCAGTTACCTTCCAATAAAAGTCATGGCATGGCTGAGAGATGACTGACTGAGGGAAGAAATTATCTTGCCACCCAAGCCACCATCCATACTTAGCACATAGCCTTGAAATTGAGGCATAAAACTCAATGCATAAATATCTGTGTGGAGGCATCACTTACCTAGCACACATGTCTGTCTAGAGATGTTATGTAGTTAAGCAGAGGGAAATACACAAATTAGCAAGAATACAGAAATTCTTCACAAGCAAAACTTATGGTCTGGAGGATATGCATGAATATGAAAAACTGAAAGAACTCGAACCATATATTCTAAAAAGAAGAGAATGACACATCATAAGACATGCATGTAGCAAAAAGAGGACCTAAAGAATAATGTTTAAATCTGTAAGCATCTCAATAAGAAAATACGGAATCATTGGATTAGGAGTAATTCCTAAAAACATAATAAAGAGATATCAGACAAAAGTATATGAATGTCCTGCAAAAAAAAATGGTTAAAACTAAATTTAATAATATAGCACAAGAATTATCCATGACTGACTATAGAAGCATTCAAAAGAAGATTAGATTTATGGCTGAAGCCAATACCTGATGAACTTTGTCCAGATACTAATGTTAAAAGAGTAATGGCCAAAAGAAACAGTGTAACTTAATAACAAGACATGTGGGGAGTTCTCTGTGCTAACCCTGCCATCCTAGCAAATATTGTTATAGGTACTCTCTCTCTCCCTCTTTATTTAGTTTCATTAATAATAAGCACATCTACTCAACTTTATCAATAATTTCTCATCAGTCTTTTGTCTTTAGTAAACATCCTCACAGTCAGTCAGTCAGTTAACAAACTTTCTCTATTACTTAAAAGTCTAACCAATCTCCATGGTTCTATTCTGTTGCCTCTAATCAAGTCAAAGACAATGAAGGACTAAGTATATTCTCACAGTTACAGCAATGATGTGCAAGTTAAAATACTATGCATCTTGCATGAACTGCAAACATATAAACCAGTTTATTCCTAAAAGCACTTATCCTTCTCACAACACACAGAATACAAATTCTAATCTTTTAACTTTTTCACACGAGTGCTATTACTGTGCATGAACTCGGAATGCTTGGATACTTACACTGCAACATATTAATAAAGATAGTTCCATGAAAACCACTAATTACTTCAATAAAATAAAATATCAAAGCCAACATTACCTGAAATACACCGCCAAATCAGTAGCAAGGATTGCATCTTCTAAGACGCTGATTACCCGTGAATACTCATCAGGGGTACAGTTGCTGAGGATTTGGTTTCCTGCTGAATTGAGAATCATGACACTCTGATCAAAGTGATGATGTTCCATTGTTGATGTTGTGTATAGCTGGGCCAGTGGTGATGAGGCTCTAAACAGCACAATACAGGCAATAAGAATATTGATATAAAAATAGAATAATACCATGAATTCCATTTATGAAATAAATACAGCATTGATATTGATTAATAACAGACAGAAGCATCCCATGAATCAATTAAAATCTCCAGTAATCAGAATATTTTAATTCAACTCCACCTAAAGACATTAACCCTTTCCATTCTCAGCTGCCATATGGAAGAGGTTATACATTGCCTGTGAAAGTTTATAAAACTGTTTCTTATATTAAACTTTTATTAAAGGGTCTGTTAGAGATATCACTTGCACTTTCCATAATTTTTATGAGTAAACCACACAAAATCTTTCAGCAGTCTGATATTTCCTTATACCTGCCATTTGGTACTTTTATTATGCAACCAACCAAACAAGGAAAGCAAAGCAACCCAACCCCAGCTGCATACACATATTATTTCACATTGATTTCCTAGAGCTCCTTTACCCAACCATGGCCTTGTTCTAAATGAAAATCTGATCAACTAAACAACTCTTTTGATAAGAATGAATCATTTCAAAAACAAGAAATGTTTTAAACATCATTACTAGTCTACAATTAGAACTTTTCTATACCATATAGAAAAATTATGGCAAATGTAAACAAGACTGTCCTTTTTTCGATCATGGTCATGATGTTAATGGTTTTTTTTTTGGGGGGGTTACATACACTAAAACATAAACCAGTCTTTCAACATATATTTTCTAAACACAGTAATGGATAGCATATAATCTTTGGCATCTGTCAAGGCTATACTTGACCTGTGGTCCCTAAGTAAATGATCAGCAAAACTGAATAGTGACACCATTCTATCACTGATCATTCACTAACTGTGACAATAGACAAATTAATCTAAGCACTGCTATCTTTGTTCCGGCCACAAATACAGGACATATACAATTTTTGTTTCAAGATGTTAAGAGAGGTGGTTTTTAAGATTTGAAGCACTTCAGAACATGTGGGAATTCATGTAGTGGTATATCTCTAGTGGGTTTTAGTTTAAGACTGAGTTGGGAAGTCAGTTTTTATTGCTTGCAGGATAATTTCACTGTATTTTGTCTGTGTTATACCTGTTGGGAGATGGGGGATCTGTGAATAGAGGTTACTGAAGTGCGATACAGGGGTTAGCTTTCTAATTCTACTTTGGAAATGGTGATTAGTTATACAGTGGTTTGGTTGGGAGGGGTCTAGTGCTGTTGCTAGTATTGAGTGCCAAGCATGTTGAGGGGAACTGCCCTGGAAGGATCTTTGTTTCATCGTGAAGGTGTTGGGTGTTTTTGGTTGCTAGGAAGCCAGTGATTGTTCTGAGTGCATGATTTTGAATGGTTTGCAACTTAGTTACATTTGTTTTTGAGAATGTATTAGACCAGGCAGGAGGCACATAGTTTAAAGTGTGTTAGATGAATTGTTTGAAGAGGATGTTGAGATTCTTTTTCTTGTCCAAATCTGGTGCCAGTTAGTGTTCTGGTGGCATTAAGCTTGTGTGTTGCTTTTTTGTTGATGTTACTGGTGTGGAGGTGAAAGTCATATGAGTGTTGTATGTGATGCCTATACTGGTTTGTGATTCATTCAGTGGGAGAGACTGTTCATTCAAGGTGACTGATGGGTGCGAGCTGGATTCGTGTCTGTTTGGGGATTCAAGGTGACTAAGGATATGGGAGTTGAGGAGGCATTCAAAGGCTTTAGAAATGGTACATGTCAATGCAACAGGATGATAGTTAGGGAGGTTAGACTGGTCATCCTTTTATATATGGGAAATATCAACACACGATGGATGTCATCAGGACCTGAAGAGGGAGAAGCACTTTTTGGATTGTGTGAAAAGAGATTACAGGAAGGGTCATAGTATTACTAAGTAGAGCATCAGGGGGTGAAGGCAAGTTAATAGTTATCCCACGGCAAAATAGAGGAGAAATGGGAACCAAAGAGAGTTGCTTTGTTTATGGGATAGACAGCTATAGTATCATCAGAACAGAAAATGAAGGAAAGATAAAGCGACAGAAGTTGTGATTGATGCTTTGCCTCATGGATAATGTACTTGCATTGAATATGGGCAGTGATAAGTGCAGAATGGGAGTCAGAGGAAGGAGAGTTTTTCCAAGCCTGATATGCCGGATCCCATGCCTATTTGGCCTCAGAACTGGAACGGTGGAACCATGGATTGGAAGAAGAGGTCATCTGGAGGAAGAGGGGATACGTGTTTCTATTCCCACAAAAATAACCTCAGCTATGCATTTGGTGGAGATAGAAGTATCACCACATAAGAGACAGTAATTTAACCAGGGAAAGTAAGAGAAGAATTTTTGTAAGTTATTCAAGACAGCTTTAATGAGGTGCCAATATTCATGTCTAGAAGGGGCTGCTGGATGGGGATGTGCCATTAAAATACATACATTTATGAAAGTGTGGTTATATCACTGATTGAGGCAAGACTGTGTAGTTACAGTGCGAAGGTTTAGAGGTGAAAAACCGATCCAGAATATCAGCAGTCAGGAATATGGGTGAGGTGCTCTAGATCTTTGAGAATGGATAATGTGAGGGCTTCACTACCCCACCATCTGTATGAAAAGGATTCAACCATTCCCTATGGTGAGAGTTGAAATCCCCTAAGTAGAGGATCTCAGCTTGTGGATGAGAGGATACCAGTCTCATGACATGAGTTTAGATTGATGAAGAAAGCCAAATAACATTAAAGTCTGGGACTTAAGGTCCTTGAGGCATGCAACAGGTGTAATGATGTTGGAATAAACATACACACCAACTTTAGAACTGGAGATTATAGTTGGATATGAAAGGGGGGGGGGGGGTAGTGAGAACATCATTAGGCAACTGAGTCTCAAAGAAAAGTAAAATAATAAGAGTTACTAGACAGATGGTGTTACTAGAGAGACCATGAATGTTGGTACAGTGAACAGAAAAGGAGCCAGGTTGATCAGAGAGGGTAAGGTCATGGGAGAGGTCAGTACTACTACTGTATGAGCCCTTTCTGTCATTGGCAGTAGAGTCGGGCAGTATCCCAGAGATTCTTAGCATCTCATGAAGCCAGGGACTAGGGGCCATAGGTTTGAGGAACTGTATCATGAATATACTCAAAAATAATTTTGTAGACCAGAGAACTCATAAAAAGAAAATAAGTGAGGCTTGAGTAGGTGTTTGGTCCTTGGAAAGAGAACATGATGAAACAGAAAGACCAGCAATCCTAACATGGAGGGTGTAAGATGGTTCTGGGAACTACTTTAATGCTACTCAGTCAGGATAGTAGTACCATCCTGGGTGGCTGCTGTCAACAGCCTATTAACTAAATTTACTCCCACAAGTTACTCAATCCAATGCAAAAACTCTTTAACAGCAATCATAAGTCTTTCATACACATCAGAGTCTTACTAACCAAATTTACTCCGTTACTAATTCCAATGCAAAAGACTTTAACAGCACTCAGAAGTCTTCCATACACATCAGAGTCAAAATTTCTTTAAAAGCTTCCTCTTTAACCCTATAACTAGACTTCATGTAGATCTATCTTGAGTGGTAAAGGGGACCTCACCTAGATATATGATTCATGTTTTTGTGCCAATAATTGAATTTATACTCATCTATGGTGGTGGCATAAGATGCCTAAAGGAACTTTATACATCAATTACACACAAGTTCTTCAATTTCCCTTCAGCCATGGTGTAGCAAGAATGTAACAGCAGACTGTGCAGTGTAGATGATATCATTCTGTATTTCCTCAGTAGCAATAAGGAGTCTAGCAATCTAGTTGATACTCTAAAATCCATTAGATGATGAAAAATAGAACCAGATGCATCAAAACATTATAAAAGAAAGGTAGCAACAGTTAGTATAAGTCAACATTGGGCTGTTTAACACTTAAAGCTATCGAAGCAATATGCTTCCAACAGAAGTTTTTATCTCTATTTTGTTTCCCTAAGGAAAGCTATGGCATATTTCACTTGTTTCTCTATTGTTTTTTATCATGTTTTTGAGATGTCCTTTCATTTCATTAGAGGAAAACTGTTCTCCCCTTGCTTTAAAAACACCCATTTTTCAGAAAGCCTGGTTAAGGGGTCAAGTCTATATGCTCTGTTAAGATCCATTAATATTTTTCATATTATATATTTATTTTCCAATAACGCTCTCTGGCCATCTCTCCTACTTACATACATATACTTATGTATATCTCTTTTTAAACCAGGTATTCCCAATCACCAGTCCTTTTTCAGCACATAAATCTACAAGCTCTTCACCATTTCCATTTACAACACTGAACACCCCATGTATACCAATTATTCCCTCAACTGCCACATTACTCACCTTTGCATTCAAATCACCCATCACTATAACCTGGTCTCGTGCATCAAAACCACTAAAACACTAACTCAGCTGCTCCCAAAACAATTGCCTCTCGTGATCTTTCTTCTCATGCCCAGGTGCATATGCACCAATAAACACCCATCTCTCTCTATCCACTTTCAGTTTTACCCATATCAATCTAGAGTTTACTTTCTTACACTCTATCACATACTCCCACCACTCCTGTTTCAGGAGTAGGGCTAATCCTTCCCTTGCTCTTGTCCTCTCACCAACCCCTGACTTTACTCCCAAGACATTCCCAAACCACTCTTCCCCTTTACCCTTGAGCTTCGTTTCACTCAGATCCAAAACATCGAGGTTCCTTTCCTCAAACATACCACCTATCTCTCCTTTTTTCTCATCTTGGTTACATCCACACACATTTAGACACCCTAATCTGATAGGTGTGCGAAAGAGAGACTTCTGGATGTTAATGTGCTGAGAGGTGCAACTGGAGGGATGGCAGATCATTATCTTATGGAGGCGAATGTGAAGATTTGTAGAGGTTTTCAGAAAAGAAGAGAGAATGTTGGGAGAGGGGTGAGAGTAAGTGAGCTTGGGAAGGAGACTTGAGAGAGGAAGTACCAGGAGAGACTGAGTACAGAATGGAATAAGGTGAGAACAAAGGACGTAAGGGGAGTGGGGAAGGAATGGGATGTATTTAGGGAAGCAGTGATGGCTTGCACAAGGGATGCTTGTGGCATGAGAAGCGTGGGAGGTGGGCAGATGAGAAAGGGTAGTGAATGGTGGGATGAAGAAGTAAGATTATTAGTGAAAGAGAAGAGAGAGGCATTTGGACGATTTTTGCAGGGAAATAATGCAAATGACTGGGAGATGTATAAAAGAAAGAGGCAGGAGGTCAAGAGAAAAGTGCAAGAGGTCAAGAGAAAAGTGCAAGAGGTGAAAAAGAGGGCAAATGAGAGTTGGGGTGAGAGAGTATCATTAAATTTTTGTGAGAATAAAAAGATGTTTTGGAAGGAGGTAAATAAAGACAAGACAAGGGAACAAATGGGAACTTCAGTGAAGGGGGCTAATGGGGAGGTGATAACAAGTAGTGGTGATGTGAGAAGGAGATGGAGTGAGTATTTTGAAGGTTTGTTGAATGTGTTTGATGAAAGAGTGATAGATATAGAGTGTTTTGGTCGAGGTGGTGTGCAAAGTGAGAGGGTTAGGAAGAATGATTTGGTAAACAGAGAAGAGGTAGTAAAAGCTTTACGGAAGATGAAAGCAGGCAAGGCAGCGGGTTTGGATGGTATTGCAGTGGAATTTATTAAAAAGGGGGGTGGCTGTATTGTTGACTGGTTGGTAAGGTTATTTAATGTATGTATGACTCATGGTGAGGTGCCTGAGGATGGTGGAATGCTTGCATAGTGCCATTGTACAAAGGCAAAGGGGATAAAAGTGAGTGCTCAAATTTGAGAGGTATAAGTTTGTTGAGTATTCCTGGTAAATTATATGGGAGGGTATTGATTGAGAGGGCGAAGGCATGTACAGAGCATCAGATTGGGAAAGAACAGTGTGGTTTTAGAAGTGGTAGAGGATGTGTGGATAAGGTGTTTGGATAAGTTGTTTGCTTTGAAGAATGTATGAGAAATTCTTAGAAAAGCAAATGGAATTGTATGTAGCATTTATGGATCTGGAGAAGGCATATGATAGAGTTGATAGAGATGCTCTGTGGAAGGTATTAAGAATATATGGTGCGGGAGGCAAGTTGTTAGAGGCAGTGAAAAGTTTTTATCAAGGATTTAAGGCATGTGTATGTGTAGGAAGAGAGGAAAGTGATTGGTTCTCAGTGAATGTAGGTTTGCGGCAGGGGTGTGTGATGTCTCCATGGTTGTTTAATTTGTTTATAGATGGGGTTGTTAGGGAGGTGAATGCAAGAGTTTTGGAAAGAGGGGCAAGTATGCAGTCTGTTATGGATGAGAGAGCTTGGGAAGTGAGTCAGTTGTTGTTCGCTGATGATACAGTACAGGTGGCTGATTCGTGTGAGAAACTACAGAAGCTGGTGACTGAGTTTGGTAAAGTGTGTGAAAGAAGAAAGCTGAGAGTAAATGTGAATAAGAGCAAGGTTATTAGGTACAGTAGGGTTGAGGGACAAGTCAATTGGGAGGTAAGTTTGAATGGAGAAAAACTGGAGGAAGTGAAGTGTTTTAGATATCTGGGAGTGGATTTGGCAGTGGATGGAACCATGGAAATGAAAGTGAATCATAGGGTGGGGGAGGGGGCGAAAGTTCTGCGAGCGTTGAAAATTGTGTGGAAGTTGAGAACATTATCTCAGAAAGCAAAAATGGGTATGTTTGAAGGAATAGTGGTTCCAACAATGTAATATGGTTGCGAGGCGTGGGCTATAGATAGAGTTGTGCAGAGGAGGGTGGATGTGCTGGAAATAAGTTGTTTGAGGACAATATGTGGTGTGAGGTGGTTTGATCGAGTAAGTAATAATAGGGTAAGAGAGATGTGTGGTAATAAAAAGAGTGTGGTTGAGAGAGCATAAGAGGGTGTTTTGAAATGGTTTGGTCACATGGAGAGAATGAGTGAGGAAAGATTGACCAAGAGGATATATGTGTCAGAGGTGAAAGGAAAGAGGAGAAGTGGGAGACCAAATTGGATGGGGAAAGAAGGAGTGAAAAAGATTTTGAGTGATCGGGGCCTAAACATGCAGGAGGGTAAAGGCTTGCAAGGAATAGAGTGAATTGGAACGATGTGGTACACTGGGGTCGACGTGCTGTCAATGGATTGAACCAGGGCATGTGAAGCATCTGGGGTAAACCATGGAAAGTTGTGTGGGGTCTGGATGTGGAAAGGGAGCTGTGGTTTCGGTAAATTATTAAATGACAGCTAGAGATCGAGTGTGAGTGAATGTGGCCTTTGTTGTCTTTTCCTAGTGCCACCTTCGTGCACATGAGGGGGGAGGGGGTTGTATGAATTATGTACATGTGTATATATGTATATGTGTGTGTGTGTATATATATATGTATACGTTGAGATGTATAGGTATGTATATTTGCGTGTGTGGACGTGTATGTATATACATGTGTATGTGGGTGGGTAGGGCCATTCTTTTGTCTGTTTCCTTGCACTACCTCGCTAATGCGGGAGACAGTGACAAAGCAAAATAAATAAATAATAATATTTATTTTATCATACATATTCACTGTCTCCAGCGTTTGCAAGGTAGCCCAAGGAAAAAGACGAAAGAATAGCCCAACCAACCCACATACACATGTATATACATAAACGCCCACACACGCACATATACACACCTATACATTTCAATGTATACATATATATACATACAAAGGCATATATACCCATGTACACACTCATACTTGCTGCCCCCATCCATTCCTATCACCACCCTGCCACACATGAAACAGCACCCCCCCTCCCCCTGTGTGCACGTGAAGAGCTCCCTTTCCGCATCCAAGCCCCACAAAACCTACCAGACGCTTCACATGCCCTGGTCCAATCCATGAGAGCACATCAACCCCAGTATACCACATCATTCCAATTCACTCTATTCCCTGTACACCTTTCACCCTCCTGTATGTTCAGGCCCTGATCACTAAAAATCTTTTTCACTCCATCCTTCCACCTCCAATTTGGTCTCCCACTTCTTCTTCCCTCCACCTCTGACACATATAACCTCTTTGTCACTCCTTCCTCGCTCATTCTCTCTTTGTGGCTAAACCATTTCAATACACTCTCTTCTGCTCTCTCATGCACACTCATTTTATTACCACATATCTCTCTTACCCTTTCATTACTTATTCGATCAAACCACCTCACACCACATATTGTCCTCAAACATTTCATTTCAACACAACCACCCTCCTCCGCACAACCCTATCTACAGCCCATGCCTCGCAACCATATAACATTGTTGGAACCACTATTCCACTATTCCTTCAAACATACCCATTTTTGCTCCGAGATAACGTTCTTGCCTTCCACACATTCTTCAACGCTCCCAGTACCTTCATTCCCTCCTCCACCCTGTGACTCACTTCCGTTTCCATGGTTCCATCCACTGCTAATTCCACTCCAAGATATCTAAAACACTTCACTTCCTCCAGTTTTTCTCCATTCAAACTTACCTCCCAATTAACTTGTCCCTCAACCCTATTGAACCTAATAACCTTGCTCTTATTCACATTTACCGTCAGCTCTCTTCTTTCACACACTTTACCAAACTCAGTCACCAACTTCTGCAGTTTCCCACTCAAATCAGCCACTAGTGCTGTATCATCAGCGAACAACAACTGACTCACTTCCCAAGCCCTCTCATCCACAACAGACTGCACACTTGCTCCTCTCTCCAAAACTCTTGCATTCACCTCCCTAACAACCCCATCCCTAAACAAATTAAATAATCATGGAGACATCACACACCCCCTGCCACAAACCGACATTCACAGGGAACCAATCACTTTCCTCTCTTCCTACTCGCACACATGCATTACATCATTGATAAAAACTTTTCACTGGTTCAAGCAACTTACCTCCCACACCTTATACTCTTAATACCTTCCACAAAGCATCTCTACCATATGCCTTCTCCAGATCCATAAATGCTACATGCAAATCCATCTGTTTTTCAAAGTATTTCTCACATACATTCTTCAAAGCATACACCTGATCCACACATCCTCTACCACATCTGAAACCACACTGCTTTCCCCAATCTGATGCTCTATACATGCCTTTACCCTTTCAATCAATACCCTCCCATATAATTTCCCAGGAATACTCAACAAACATATACCTCTGTAATTTGAACACTCGCCTTTATCCCTTCTGCCTTTGTACAATGGCACTATGCATGCATTCCGCCAATCCTCAGGCACCTCACCATGAACCATACATCCATTGAATATCCTTACCAACCAGTCAACAACACAGTCACCCCCTTTTTTAATAAATTCCACTGCTTTCACTACCTCCTCTCTGTTTACCAAGCCATTCTCCCTTACCCTCACACTTTGCACACCACCTCGACCAAAACACCCTATATCTGTCACTATTCCTTCAAACACGCCCATTTTTGCTCTCTCAGATAATGCTCTCAGATCCTTCGCCCCCTCTCCCACCTGTGACTCACTTCCGCTTCCCTGGTTCCATCTGCTGCTAAGTGCACTACCAGATATCTAAAACACTTCACTTCCTCCAGTTTTTCTCCATTCAAATTTACCTCCCAATTAACTTGTCCCTCAAAACTACTGAACCTAATTTCCTTGCTCTTATTCACATTTACTCTCAACTTTCTTCTTTCACACACTTTACCAAACTCAGTCATGAACCTCTGCAGTTTCTCAGCCAAATCAGCCACCAGCACTGTATCATCAGCAAACGACAACTGACTCACTTCCCAAGCCCTCTTATCCACAACAGACTGCATACTTGTCCCTCTCCAAAACTCTGCATTCATCTCCCTAACCACCCCTTCCTTCTTTAACCATGGAGACGTCATGCACCCCTGTAGCAAACCGACATTCACCAGGAACCAATAACTCTCCTCTCTTCCTACTCGTACACATGCCTTACATCCTTGGTAGAAACTTTTCACTGCTTCCAGCAACTTACCTCCCTCACCATATAATCTTAAAACCTTCCACAAAGCATCTCTATCAACCCTATCATATGCTTTCTCCAGATCCATAAATGCTACATACAAATCCATCTGTTTTTCTAAGTATTTCTCACATACATTCTTCAAAGATCATGAGAGGCAAGTGTTTTGGGAGCAGCTGAATGAGTGTGTTAGTGGTTTTGATGCACGAGACCGGGTTATAGTGATGGGTGACTTAAATGCAAAGGTGAGTAATGTGGCAGTTGAGGGAATAATTGGTATACATGGGGTGTTCAGTGTTGTAAATGGAAATGGTGAAGAGCTTGTAGATTTATGTGCTGAAAAAGGACTGGTGATTGGGAATACCTGGTTTAAAAAGCGAGATATACATAAGTATACGTATGTAAGTAGGAGAGATGGCCAGAGAGCGTTATTGGATTATGTGTTAATTGACAGGCACGCGAAAGAGAGACTTTTGGATGTTAATGTGCTGAGAGGTGCAACTGGAGGGATGTCTGATCATTATCTTGTGGAGGCTAAGGTGAAGATTTGTATGGGTTTTCAGAAAAGAAGAGTGAATGTTGGGGTGAAGAGGGTGGTGAGAGTAAGTGAGCTTGGGAAGGAGACTTGTGTGAGGAAGTACCAGGAGAGACTGAGTACAGAATGGAAAAAGGTGAGAACAATGGAAGTAAGGGGAGTGGGGGAGGAATGGGATGTATTTAGGGAATCAGTGATGGATTGCGCAAAAGATGCTTGTGGCATGAGAAGAGTGGGAGGTGGGTTGATTAGAAAGGGTAGTGAGTGGTAGGATGAAGAAGTAAGATTATTAGTGAAAGAGAAGAGAGAGGCATTTGGACGATTTTTGCAGGGAAAAAATGCAATTGAGTGGGAGATGTATAAAAGAAAGAGACAGGAGGTCAAGAGAAAGGTGCAAGAAGTGAAAAAGAGGGCAAATGAGAGTTGGGGTGAGAGAGTATCATTAAATTTTAGGGAGAATAAAAAGATGTTCTGGAAGGAGGTAAAGTGCGTGAGACAAGGGAGCAAATGGGAACTTCAGTGAAGGGCGCAAATGGGGAGGTGATAACAAGTAGTGGTGATGTGAGAAGGAGATGGAGTGAGTATTTTGAAGGTTTGTTGAATGTGTTTGATGATAGAGTGGCAGATATAGGGTGTTTTGGTCGAGGTGGTGTGCAAAGTGAGAGGGTTAGGGAAAATGATTTGGTAAACAGAGAAGAGGTAGTAAAAGCTTTGCGGAAGATGAAAGCCGGCAAGGCAGCAGGTTTGGATGGTATTGCAGTGGAATTTATTAAAAAAGGGGGTGACTGTATTGTTGACTGGTTGGTAAGGTTATTTAATGTATGTATGACTCATGGTGAGGTGCCTGAGGATTGGCGGAATGCATGCATAGTGCCATTGTACAAAGGCAAAGGGGATAAGAGTGAGTGCTCAAATTACAGAGGTATAAGTTTGTTGAGTATTCCTGGTAAATTATATGAGAGGGTGAAGGCATGTACAGAGCATCAGATTGGGGAAGAGCAGTGTGGTTTCAGAAGTGGTAGAGGTTGTGTGGATCAGGTGTTTGCTTTGAAGAATGTATGTGAGAAATACTTAGAAAAGCAAATGGATTTGTATGTAGCATTTATGGATCTGGAGAAGGCATATGATAGAGTTGATAGAGATGCTCTGTGGAAGGTATTAAGAATATATGGTGTGGGAGGCAAGTTGTTAGAAGCAGTGAAAAGCTTTCATCGAGGATGTAAGGCATGTGTACGTGCAGGAAGAGAGGAAAGTGATTGGTTCTCGGTGAATGTAGGTTTGCTGGCAGTGGTGTGTGATGTCTCCATGGTTGTTTAATTTGTTTATGGATGGGGTTGTTAGGGAGGTGAATGCAAGAGTTTTGGAAAGAGGGGCAAGTATGAAGTCTGTTGTGGATGAGAGAGCTTGGGAAGTGAGTCAGTTGTTGTTCACTGATGATACAGCGCTGGTGGCTGATTCATGTGAGAAACTGCAGAAGCTGGTGACTGAGTTTGGTAAAGTGTGTGAAAGAAGAAAGTTAAGAGTAAATGTGAATAAGAGCAAGGTTATTAGGTACAGTAGGGTTGAGGGTCAAGTCAACTGGGAGGTAAGTTTGAATGGAGAAAAACTGGAGGAAGTAAAGTGTTTTAGATATCTGGGAGTGGATCTGGCAGCGGATGGAACCATGGAAGTGGAAGTGGATCATAGGGTGGGGGAGGGGGCGAAAATCCTGGGAGCCTTGAAGAATGTGTGGAAGTCGAGAACATTATCTCGGAAAGCAAAAATGGGTATGTTTGAAGGAATAGTGGTTCCAACAATGTTGTATGGTTGCGAGGTGTGGGCTATGGATAGAGTTGTGCGCAGGAGGGTGGATGTGCTGGAAATGAGATGTTTGAGGACAATGTGTGGTGTGAGGTGGTTTGATCGAGTAAGTAATGTAAGGGTAAGAGAGATGTGTGGAAATAAAAAGAGCGTGGTTGAGAGAGCAGAAGAGGGTGTTTTGAAATGGTTTGGGCACATGGAGAGAACGAGTGAGGAAAGATTGACCAAGAGGATATATGTGTCGGAGGTGAGGGAACGAGGAGAAGTGGGAGACCAAATTGGAGGTGGAAAGATGGAGTGAAAAAGATTTTGTGTGATCGGGGCCTGAACATGCAGGAGGGTGAAAGGAGGGCAAGGAATAGAGTGAATTGGATCGATGTGGTATACCGGGGTTGACGTGCTGTCAGTGGATTGAAATCAGGGCATGTGAAGCGTCTGGGGTAAACCATGGAAAGCTGTGTATGTATATTTGCGTGTGTGGACGTGTATGTATATACATGTGTATGGGGGTGGGTTGGGCCATTTCTTTTGTCTGTTTCCTTGCGCTACCTCACAAACGCGGGAGACAACGGAAGAAAAAAAAAAAAAAAAAAAAAATATTCTCAAACATCTCATTTCCAGCACATCCACCCTCCTGTGCACAACTCTATCCATAGCCCATGCCTCGCAACCATACAACATTGTTGGAACCACTATTCCTTCAAACATACCCATTTTTGCTTTCCGAGATAATGTTCTCGACTTCTACACATTCTTCAAGGCTCCCAGGATTTTTGCCCCCTCCCCCACCCTATGATTCACTTCCGCTTCCATGGTTCCATCCGCTGCCAGATCCACTCCCAGATATCTAAAACACTTTACTTCCTCCAGTTTTTCTCCATTCAAACTTACCTCCCAGTTGACTTGACCCTCAACCCTACTGTACCTAATAACCTTGCTCTTATTCACATTTACACTTAACTTTCTTCTTTCACACACTTTACCAAACTCAGTCACCAGCTTCTGCAGTTTCTCACATGAATCAGCCACCAGCGCTGTATCATCAGCGAACAACAACTGACTCACTTCCCAAGCTCTCTCATCCACAACAGACTTCATACTTGCCCCTCTTTCCAAAACTCTTGCATTCACCTCCCTAACAACCCCATCCATAAACAAATTAAAGAACCATGGAGACATCACACACCCCTGCCGCAAACCTACACTGAATGAGAACCAATCACTTTCCTCTCTTCCTACACGTACACATGCCTTACATCCTCGATAAAAACTTTTAACTGCTTCTAACAACTTGCCTCCCACACCATATATTCTTAATACCTTCCACAGAGCATCTCTATCAACTCTATCATATGCCTTCTCCAGATCCAATAATGCTACATACAAATCCATTTGCTTTTCTAAGTATTTCTCACATACATTCTTCAAAGCAAACACCTGATCCACACATCCTCTACCACTTCTGAAACCATACTGCTCTTCCCCAATCTGATGCTCTGTACATGCCTTCACCCTCTCAATCAATACCCTCCCATATAATTTACCAGGAATATTCAACAAACTTATACCTCTGTAATTTGAGCACTCACTCTTATCCCCTTTGCCTTTGTACAATGGCACTATGCACGCATTCCGCCAATCCTCAGGCACCTCACCATGAGTCATACATACATTAAATAACCTTACCAACCAGTCAACAATACAGTCACCCCCTTTTTTAATAAATTCCACTGTAATACCATCCAAACCTGCTGCCTTGCCGGCTTTCATCTTCCGCAAAGCTTTTACTACCTCTTCTCTGTTTACCAAATCATTTTCCCTAACCCTCTCACTTTGCACACCACCTCGACCAAAACACCCTATATCTGCCACTCTATCATCAAACACATTCAACAAACCTTCAAAATACTCACTCCATCTCCTTCTCACATCACCACTACTTGTTATCACCTCCCCATTTGCGCCCTTCACTGAAGTTCCCATTTGCTCCCTTGTCTTACGCACTTTATTTACCTCCTTCCAGAACATCTTTTTATTCTCCTTAAAATTTAATGATACTCTCTCACCCCAACTCTCATTTGCCCTCTTTTTCACCTCTTGCACCTTTCTCTTGACCTCCTGTCTCTTTCTTTAATACATCTCCCACTCAATTGCATTTTTTCCCTGCAAAAATCGTCCAAATGCCTCTCTCTTCTCTTTCACTAATAATCTTACTTCTTCATCCAACCACTCACATACATAAATGTTCATTAGCTGGAGTTAAACTGGGAAGAGTTTATGATATACATGTGGGTAACTGAGGCATGTGATATGTTTTCCAGTTATGGCAGGAGGGTACTTTGGAAGAGTAGTAAACAATATAGTTTTGATTGGCAAGATATTTAATTCCATGTATGCTTCATAAATTGGACTCTGGGTCCACATTTTGAGTCACAGAGGACAGTATCTTATTACAGTTAATAAAACATCAATAAAGTAATTAAACTGGCAAGGCAGAAATCAGGGGTTAATATCCTTAGAGGTTTATACAGATTTCCCTCTTATGATATAATCAAAACTATCCTAGACAAATCTTTTACTCTTTAATGAGAGAGTTCCTTACTTGATCTGAAAGGAGTTGTTTGTGCCTCGATGGTCCAGGTCATGACATAGACAAGCAACCAAGAGTGCCAGACACTCCAGCTCACCCAAAACTTTCCACCACTGTGTTGTCTGAAAATTATGATGATTACATTATATCACAAACATATAGAATGCTTTATAGCAAAGAACACTTATGTTACATAACTTTATTCAATATACTTTTCATGCTACATGATATGTAAAGGCAATAATTAATAAAGAATGCTACTATCAAAAAGTAAGAACTGAGTTTATATCTTAAGAGTATCAGCAGCGTTATTGGCTTGGTAATGACTAAAATCATGTTTCATTGTAGACTGTACAAGGAAATACTTTACACAACCTGCTTCTAAAGCCTATGCTAGAGTGCAGTTCTTTCCAAAACTCTTGCATTCACCTCCCTGACAACCCCATTCATAAACAAATTAAACAACCATGGAGACATCACACACCCCTGCCGCAAACCTACATTCACCGAGAACCAATCACTTTCCTCTCTTCCTACACGTACACATGCCTTACATCCTCGATAAAAACTTTTCACTGCCTCTAACAACTTGCCTCCCACACCATATATTCTTAATACCTTCCACAGAGCATCTCTATCAACTCTATCATATGCCTTCTCCAGATCCATGAGTGCTACATACAAATCCATTTGCTTTTCTAAGTACTTCTCACATACATTCCTCAAAGCAAACACCTGATCCACACATCCTCTACCACTTCTGAAACCACACTGCTCTTCCCCAATCTGATGCTCTGTGCATGCCTTCACCCTCTCAATCAATACCCTCCCATAAAATTGACCAGGAATACTCAAAAACTTATACCTCTGCAATTTGAGCACTCACTCTTATCCCTTTGCCTTTGTACAATGGCACTATGCAAGCATTCTGCCAATCCTCAGGCACCTCACCATGAATCATACATACATTAAATAACCTTACCAACTGGTCAACAACACAGTCACCCCCTTTTTTATAAATTCCACTGCAATACCATCCAAACCTGCTGCCCTGCCGGCTTTCATCTTCCGCAAAGCTTTTACTACCTCTTCTCTGTTTATCAAATCATTTATATATATATATATATATATATATATATATATATATATATATATATATATATATATATATGTTTATTTATATTTATTTTGCTTTGTCGCTGTCTCCCGCGTTTGCGAGGTAGCGCAAGGAAACAGACGAAAGAAATGGCCCAACCCACCGCCATACACATGTATATACATACACGTCCACACATGCAAATATACATACCTATATATCTCAATGTACACATACATATACACACACAGACACATACATATATACCCATGCACACAATTCACACTGTCTGCCCCCATTCACTCCCATCGCCACCTCGCCACACATGGAATACCATCCCCCTCCCCCCTCATGTGTGCGAGGTAGCGCTAGGAAAAGACAACAAAGGCCCCATTCGTTCACACTCAGTCTCTAGCTGTCATGCAATAATGCCCAAAACCACAGCTCCCTTTCCACATCCAGGCCCCACACAACTTTCCATGGTTTACCCAGATGCTTCACATGCCCTGATTCAATCCACTGACAGCACGTCAACCCTGGTATACCACATCGATCCAATTCACTCTATTCCTTGCCCGCCTTTCACCCTCCTGCATGTTCAGGCCCCGATCACTCAAAATCTTTTTCATTCTATCTTTCCACCTCCAATTTGGTCTCCCACTTCTCCTCGTTCCCTCCACCTCCGACACATATATCCTCTTGGTCAATCTTTCCTCACTCATCCTCTCCATGTGCCCAAACCATTTCAAAACACCCTCTTCTGCTCTCTCAACCATGCTCTTTTTATTTCCACACATCTCTCTTACCCTTACATTACTTACTCGATCAAACCACCTCACACCACACACTGTCCTCAAACATCTCATTTCCAGCACATCCACCCTCCTGTGCACAACTCTATCCATAGCCCACGCCTCGCAACCATACAACATTGTTGGAACCACTATTCCTTCAACATAGCCATTTTTGCTTTCCGAGATAATGTTCTCGACTTCCACACATTCTTCAAGGCTCCCAGGATGTTTGCCCCCTCCCCCACCCTATGATTCACTTCCGCTCCCATGGTTCCATCCGCTGCCAGATCCACTCCCAGATATCTAAAACACTTTACTTCCTCCAGTTTTTCTCCATTCAAACTTACTTCCCAATTGACTTGACCCTCAACCCTACTGTACCTAATAACCTTGCTCTTACTCTCATTTACTCTTAACTTTCTTCTTTCACACACTTTACCAAACTCAGTCACCAGCTTCTGCAGTTTCTCACATGAATCAGCCACCAGTGCTGTATCATCAGCGAAAAACAACTGACTCACTTCCCAAGCTCTCTCATTCCCAACAGACTTCATACTTGCTCCTCTTTCCAAAACTCTTGCATTCACCTCCCTAACAACCCCATCCATAAACAAATTAAACAACCATGGAGACATCACACACCCCTGCCGCAAACCTACACTGAATGAGAACCAATCACTTTCCTCTCTTCCTACACGTACACATGCCTTACATCCTCGATAAAAACTTTTCACTGCTTCTAACAACTTGCCTCCCACGCCATATATTCTTAGTACCTTCCACAGAGCATCTCTATCAACTCTATCATATGCCTTCTCCCGATCCATAAATGCTACATACAAATCCATTTGCTTTTCTAAGTATTTCTCACATACATTCTTCAAAGCAAACACCTGATCCACACATCCTCTACCACTTCTGAAACCACACTGCTCTTCCCCAATCTGATGCTCTGTACATGCCTTCACCCTCTCAATCATTACCCTCTCATATAATTTACCAGGAATACTCAACAAACTTATACCTCTGTAATTTGAGCACTCACTCTTATCCCCTTTGCCTTTGTACAATGGCACTATGCACGCATTCCGCCAATCCTCAGGCACCTCACCATGAGTCATACATACATTAAATAACCTTACCAACCAGTCAACAATACAGTCACCCCCTTTTTTAATAAATTCCACTGCAATATGTGTACATATGTATATGTCTGTGTGTGTATATATATGTATATGTTGAGATGTATAGGTATGTATATTTGCGTGTGTGGACGTGTATGTATATACATGTGTATATATATATATATATATATATATATATATATATATATATATATATATATATATATATATATATTTATAATTTGTAGTGAAATTGTAAATCAATAATTCTGAAAATTTTATTTAATATGTAAATTTTCTATATATATGGGACATGCTTCATGGAGACAATGCATCTCATCAGGTGCAAAAATTCATAGTTTTTTAAATCTGAACACCACCAAACAAATTCCGCCTTCACTCTGCCATACTCGACTACATACTGGCCTGACCATTAAAGGGAATATGAGGGGGTGCCTTGTGGTTAAAGGGGATTGTGTGTGTGTGTGCATGTGGGGGGGGATGTGTTCAACTACTATTTATGTTATTTCATGATAATTCTTTCATAATTGGATGTGCTTTAAAGTTACCTGGGGATAATTCAAAGTTCTTAGTATTAGCCAATAAGATCGATTCAACGATGTTATGGGTAGCATGATCAGAAGAGCAGTACAATGTGACTGGGTTGTTAATGTCTACAGGGTGATCTTTTTCATGACAGTTTAGCGACTGCATTTTTGTGGTCATCTCTGCATAATGAATGGCAGTGCCAATAGCATCTCTCAGTTGCTGTTTTACCAGTCTAGCCAATGTATTCATCTTTACAAGACTTACATTTGACGGCATAAACACTCCTAATTTTCAGATAATTTGGCTTACTCTTAATTAAGGTCTTACCGAGTGTTATTGTACTGGAATGCAACATTAAAAACACTTTTTTAGCACCTGTCTTACATTAGCTAAGTTCGGAAAATAGGGCAACACTAAACATTTAGACCTATCATCATTTTCTACATTTTTATTACTAAATGATGCATAAAATGTCTTCCAAGTTTTCCAGTGAGCCATATTCACAAATCACTTTGGATAACATAACTGTCTAAAGATACATCTTATGTGACTACATTTGCTTAAACTAATGGGATCACATATCCGTAATGCTCCTAAAAACAGACATAACTAGACATGCTCTTAAAAACAGACAACTAGACATTTTTACAGAAGAATCATGTACCGAAAAATAATGAATATAGGTCTCAGAGTTGGTAGACTTCCTGTAGATCTTGAAGGATAAGTGATCAGATTCCCTAGTTATCAACACATCTAGAAATGACAATTTGCCTTCTTTTTCCCATTCAATCTTGAATTTGATGGTAGGGTGAATGTTATTTAATTCATTAAAGAAAACACCACAATCTTGGGAAGATGGCCATAAGGATCACCCATCGTCAATGTATATAAAACAAATTTTTGGATGATTACTGATTGAAACTAGAATTTCAAACTCAAAGTGTTTCTTTCCCTGGGATTTCCCAGGGCAAGACCAATTTCTATCTATAAAGACTATCTTTATCTTGGAAAACATTACTGGAAACACACGAGCTGTATTGAGCCAATGAGAGTTTCTATGGGCAGGGGTGAGGCCAGACTGAGATCAGGTAATTTTCTTAGGTGTGTGATGGTTTCATCAATGGAGACTCTAGCGAAAAGGGAATCCACATCAAAACTAATGAGTTTATGTTCAGGCAAATTAATTTATTAGTTTATGTTCAGGAAAATTAATGTTCCTAGCTTTGTTTACAAAATCTAAGCAATTAATAACCTGTACTGGAGAGATTTTTTCATGACCATTATTAAGGTATTTAGCTGATCATTTAGATAATCTATATACAGAAAAATTAACATAAGAGATGACTGGTTTGAGGGGACATCCATCTTTGTGAGTTTTAGGGAGACAATATATATTTATTTTTTATTATACTTTGTCGCTGTCTCCCGCGTTTGCGAGGTAGCGCAAGGAAACAGACGAAAGAAATGGCCCAACCACCCCCCCCATACACATGTATATACATACGTCCACACACGCAAATATACATATCTACACAGCTTTCCATGGTTTACCCCAGACACTTCACATGCCCTGCTTCAATCCACTGACAGCACGTCAACCCCGGTATACCACATCGCTCCAATTCACTCTATTCCTTGCCCTCCTTTCACCCTCCTGCATGTTCAGGCCCCGATCACACAAAATCTTTTTCACTCCATCTTTCCACCTCCAATTTGGTCTCCCTCTTCTCCTTGTTCCCTCCACCTCCGACACATATATCCTCTTGGTCAATCTTTCCTCACTCATCCTCTCCATGTGCCCAAACCAATATATATATATATATATATATATATTCACATTTCACATTTACTCTTAACTTTCTTCTTTCACACACTTTACCAAACTCAGTCACCAGCTTCTGCAGTTTCTCACATGAATCAGCCACCAGTGCTGTATCATCAGCGAACAACAACTGACTCACTTCCCAAGCTCTCTCATCCCCAACAGACTTCATACTTGCCCCTCTTTCCAAAACTCTTGCATTCACCTCCCTAACAACCCCATCCATAAACAAATTAAAGAACCATGGAGACATCACACATCCCTGCCGCAAACCTACATTCACTGAGAACCAATCACTTTCCTCTCTTCCTACACATACACATGCCTTAAATCCTCGATAAAAACTTTTCACTGCTTCTAACAACTTGCCTCCCACACCATATATTCTTAATACCTTCCACATAGCATCTCTGTCAACTCTATCATATGCCTTCTCCAGATCCATAAATGCTACATATAAATCCATTTGCTTTTCTAAGTATTTCTCATATACATTCTTCAAAGCAAACACCTGATCCACACATCCTCTACCACTTCTGAAACCACACTGCTCTTCCCCAATCTGATGCTCTGTACATGCCTTCACCCTCTCAATCAATGCCCTCCCATATAATTTACCAGGAATACTCAACAAACTTATACCTCTGTAATTTGAGCACTCACCTTTGTTCCCTTTGTCTTTGTACAATGGCACTATGCAAGCATTCTGCCAATCCTCAGGCACCTCACCATAAATCATACATACATTAAATAACCTTACCAACCAGTCAACAATACAGTCACCCTCTTTTATAATAAATTCCACTGCAATGCCATCCAAACTCACTGCCTTGCCGGCTTTCATCTTCCGCAAAGCTTTTACTACCTCTTGTCTGTTTACCAAGTCATTTTCCCTAACCCTCTCACTTTGCACACCACCTCGACCAAAACACCCTATATCTGCCACTCTATCATCAAACACATTCAACAAACCTTCAAAATACTCACTCCATCTCCTTCTCACATCACCACGACTTGTTATCACGTCCCCATTAGCCCCCTTCACAGAAGTTCCCATTTGTTCCCTTGTCTTACGGACTTTATTTACCTCCTTCCAAAACATCTTTTTATTCTCCCTAAAATTTAATGATACTCTCACCCCAACTCTCATTTGCCCTCTTTTTCACCTCTTGCACCTTTCTCTTGACCTCCTGCCTCTTTCTTTTATACATCTCCCACTCATTTGCATTACTTTCCTGCATAAATTGTCCAAATGCCTCTCTCTTCTCTTTCACTAATAATCTTACTTCTTCATCCCACCACTCACTACCCTTTCTAATCTGCCACCTCCCACGCTTCTCATGCCACAAGCATCTTTTGCGCAAGCCATCACTGCTTCCCTAAATACATCCCATTCCTCCCCCACTCCCCTTACTTCCTTTGTTCTCACCTTTTTCCATTCTGTACTCAGTCTCTCCTCACACAATTCTCCTTCCCAAGCTCACTTACTCTCACCACTCTCTTCACCCCAACATTCTCTCTTCTTTTCTGAAAACCTCTACAAATCTTCACCTTTGCCTCCACAAGATAATGATCAGACATCCCTCCAGTTGCACCTCTCAGCACATTAACATCCAAAAGTCTCTCTTTCGCGTGCCTATCAATTAACACATAATCCAATAACTCTCTCTGGCCATCTCTCCTACTTACATACGTATACTTATGTATATCTCCTTTTAAACCAGGTATTTCCAATCACCAGTCCTTTTTCAGCACATAAATCTACAAGCTCTTCACCATTTCCATTTACAACACTAAACACCCCATGTATACCAATTATTCCCTCAACTGCCACATTACTCACCTTTGCATTCAAATCACTCATCACTATAACCCTCTCTCGTGCATCAAAACCACTAACACACTCATTCAGCTGCTCCCAAAACACTTGCCTCTCATGATCTTTCTTCTCATGCCCAGGTGCATATGCACCAATAATCACCCATCTCTCTCCATCAACTTTCAGTTTTACCCATATCAATCTAGAGTTTACTTTCTTACACTCTATCATGTACTCCCACCATTCCTGTTTCAGGAGTAGTGCTACTCCTTCCCTTGCTCTTGTCCTCTCACTAACCCCTGACTTTACTCCCAAGACATTCCCAAACCACTCTTCCCCTTTACCCTTGAGCTTCGTTCCACTCAGAGCCAAAACATCGAGGTTCCTTTCCTCAAACATACTACCTATCTCTCTTTTTTCTCATCTTGGTTACATCCACACACATTTAGACATCCCAATCTGAGCCTTCGAGGAGGATGAGCACTCCCTGCGTGAATCCTTCATCTGTTTCCCCTTTTAGAAAGTTGAAATACAAGGAGGGGAGGGTTTCTAGCCCCCGCTCCCGTCCCCTTTAGTCGCCTTCTACAACACGTGAGGAATGTGTGGGAAGTATTCTTTCTCCCCTATCCCCAGGGATATGTTTCACTATCATTTAAAAGATCCTGAAGTTTAGATGCACAGTCTTCTGTATTCAAAAATCACAAACTGACTAGTCTCATCTGATTTTGTAAACCAAAACTGATGGATTTAGCTGCAAGTGGGGTGACACCCATATGAGAAAGAGCACTTAACCAGAAGCTCAATAAATGTAAATCTTCAATTAATTTTGGAATGGATGAGGAACATACATCAAATAAAGGGAAAGACATGAGAAATACTCATTTAAGGGTTACTAGAGGCAATAGAATCATCTGATGCAATCTCTGTAATAAAGGAAAGAAGAGTAAGTGGTTATAGACATAAAGGGATGAGTAATTATAGTTATGTCTGATCTGGAGTCATCTAGCCAGAAGTTACTGAGACAAGCTATGAAATTCAAAAATAAGGTAGAATTTAGAAGAATACTCATCAAGCATGATAGGCCAACAGAAGAGAGGGGTAAAATTACGAATACAGTCAGAAGGCAAAAAAGGAAAGACATGAAATAGCGCAAGATGGAAGACCACTCCTGCCAGTTCTGCAAAAAGGTCAAGAATGTTAGTTTTGCATACAAATGCCGAAGAATTAGTGGTACATGATAAAGAGCTGGAACTTAAGGACTGTATCCAGGAAAATGCACCAAATAATTTTGGAGGTGTGGAAACAAAGCTTCTAAAGTGATGTCACCTTTTCTGTCCCAAGGGATAAATGATAGTAAGGAGGGAAAGAGAAGATAAAGGAGAGGGTTGGCTTTCCTAATAAGAGATAACCATAAGCTTCAGGAAACAGCTGTAGATGTGCACATTCAGACAATACATAATGGGAAGGGTAGCTGTAGGAAAGAACTGCATAGTGGTGTTGAAAATATGTAATTCTCCAAAGAATTTTAACAGTCCAGAACAAATACACAAGGAGAAGGAAGGAACAATCAGGACGGTATGTGAAGCAGTAAAACATGCAATTCTTAGAGAAGGTAAAGTTATGATGATGGGAAATTTTAATTAAGAGACAGATTGGTGGGATTTGGATTCTCATAGTGACAGTGCACCATGGAGACAAGTTCCAAGCATGTGTGCAAGAAAATTTCCTATCCCAGCATATCACTGAACAAACTATGATGAGAGGGACTGATTCACCCTTTTCATTAAGTCACTACATCTTTGGCATTTTTGCAAGGGAAATAGATTTGGTTGAAAATCTCGGTATAAGAACATTTTTCATGCTGAACTGGAATCTGTTTGAAATATATGTTGTGGGACATTAAAGCTTGTAGATACGTAATTAATGGTCACTCTCTTAGAAGATTTTGTGATTATTTGACTTGTATTTATTGGGTATCTGTCAGCTTGGGGAAGCATTACTAGACATTTTCTGAGGATTTTTCAAGTATAGAATCATTTCATTATGGTATTCTTTAGTTTTAGAACAAAAAACTTTTGGGCTAAAAAAATTCCCTGTACCTGCAATTTTTTGGCATATTTGTGAGGAAATGGATTTACTTGAAAATTCTCAGTATAATAACTATCTTTCGCTCTGAATTCAAATATGGATTCAAAATATATGTTGCAGGATGTTATGGCCTGTACATAAGTAGTTAATATTTACTCTTGTAGAGGATTTTTCATTATTTGCCTCATATTTACTGGGTATCAAGCATTTTTGGGAAGAATTATAAGATAGTTTCTGAGATTATTTCAAGAATAGAAGTTTCATTATATTATACTTCAATTTTGAAATAAAAAGGTTTTTAGACTAAAAAATCCCTAAACTATCAACGATTTTTTTTTTTTGTGACAGTAATAGATTTGTGTAAAAGCCTCTGCATGAGGACTATATGTCGTGGTGAATTTGATTCTGGGTTTGAAATATATGCTTTGGGATGTTAAGGCCTGTAAATAAGTAATTAATGGTAACTCTTTTAGAAGATTCTGAGATTATTTTGCTCAGATTTACTGGGTATCTGTCAGCTTGAGGAAGCATTATGAGATATTTTCCATGATTATTTCAAGTATAGAAGTGTTTCATTATGTCATATATCAGTTTGAAAATAAAAGGTATTTGGCAAAAAAAAAAATTCCTGTGAACTATTACCTGCAATTTTTGGTAGTTTTGTGAGGGTAATAGCTTCACTTGAAAACCTCAGTATGAGGACTATTTTTCATGATGAATTCGAATCTGGGGTTGAAATATATGTTGGGAGACATTAGGGCCTGTAAATAAGTAATTAATCATTAGTCTTTTAGAAGATTCTGTGATTATTCCGTTTGTATCTATTGGTTATCTGTCGGCTCGGGGAAGCATAAGGAGATATTTTTCATGATTAGCCCAAATATAAAAGTGTTTCATTATGTCATATTTCAGTTTGAAAACAGAAAGGTTTGGGGGCAAAAAATTCCCAGAACTATTACCTACAGTTTCTGGTATTTTTATAAGGGTAATAATTTTCATTAAAAGCCTCAGTATTTTTCATGCTGAATTCAAATCTGGCAATGCAATATATGTTGGGGGACATTAAGGCCTGTGAATAAGTAAATAACTGTTACTCTTAAAGAAGATTCTGTAATCATTCAATTCATATTTACTGGGTATCTGTCTACTTGGGGAAGCATTATAAGATATTTTCTGTGATTATTACGAATGGAGAGATTATAATATTATATTTCAGTTCTAAAACAAAAAGGTATTCGGACTGTTAAATTCCTACAACTATAGCCTGCAATTTTTGGTATTTTTGTGAGGGTATTAGATTTGCTTGGAAAGCTCAGCATATGAACTATTTTTCAAACCAAACTCAAATCTGGGTTTGAAATATATGTTTGGGAATATTAAGGCCAGTACATAAGTAATTAATGGTTGCTCTTTTAGAAGATTCTGTGATTATTTGGTTTGTATTTATTGGGTATCTGTCAGCTTAGGAAGCATTAAGCAGTATTTTCCTTGATTATTTCGACGATAAAAGTGTTTCATTGTCATAGTTCAGTTTTATAAAAAAAATGTACTCTGCAATTTTGTTCAAAAATCTGTCTATGGACTATTTTTTTATGCTGAAATAGAATCTGGGGTTGAAATATAAGATGAGGGATATTAAGTCCTTTAAATAAATAATCATTGGTTACTCTTATTGAAGATTCTGAGATTATTTGGCATTTGTTTACTGGGTATCAGTTGGCTTGAGGAAGCATTATTAAACATTTTCTGTTATCATTTCATGTACAGAAGTATTTCATGAAGTAATTCTTCAATTTGAAAAGAAAGAGGTATTTGGGTTAAAAAAAATTTGAATTTTTCTGAAGGAAATAATTTGCTTGAAAATCCCAGTATAAGAGCTAATTTTCATGGTGAATGTAAATCTGGGTTTGACACGTGTTGCAGGACATTAAGGCCTGCAAATAAGTAATCAATGGTAACTCTTTTAGATTTTAAGATTATTTGGCTTATATATTCTGGGTATCTGTCTGCTTGGGGAAGCATTATGAGATATTTTCCATGATTATTTCAAGTATAGAATTGTTTCATTACATCATACTTGAATTTTAAAACAAGGTTTTTAGTAAAAAAAAAAAATTCCATGAACCATTACTAGTGATTTTTTGGTATTTTTGTGAGAGTAATAGATTTGCTTGAAAACTTCTGCAAAAAAAACTATTTTTCATGCTGAATTTAATTTTGGGGCTGAAATATATGTGGACCATTTACGGGCCACCCTGGGTCAAGCGCATAGGTTCGAATCCTGGATATTATACATCATACTTAACCACCGTCTCCTGCGTTAGCGAGGTAGCGCAAGGAAACAGACGAGGAATGGCCCAACCCACCCACATACACATGTATACACATAAATGCCCACAAATGCACATATACATACATATACATTTCAATATATACATAATAATACATACACAGACATATACATGTATACACATGTACATATCCATATTTGGTGCCTTAATCCATTTCCATCGCTACCCCAACACACACACGAAATAGCATTCCCACCCACCCCAAGTGAGGCAGCGCCAGGAACAAACAAAAAAAGGCCACATTCGTTCACACTCAGTCTCTAAGTGTCATATGTAATGCACCGAAACCACAGCTCCCTTTCTACATCCAGGCACAACAGACCTTTCCATGGATAACTGCAGACACTTCACATGCCCTGGTTCAATCCATTGACAGCACATTGACCCCGGAACCTAGCATAAATGAGATGGTATTGATTTGGGCTTCAGCTGCCTTTCCTGCCTAAGCTAACATACAAAGTAAAATTAATGCCTATAAATAAGTAACTAATGGTTACTCTCTAAAATGGTTCTGGGTATCTGTCAGGTTGGGGAAGCATTTTGAGATATTTTCCATGATTATTTCAGGTATAGGAGTGTTTCAGTATGTCATATTTCAGTTTGAAAACAAAAAGATGTTAAGGCTAAAAATTCTCTAAACTATTTATCACCTGGAATTTTTGATATTTCAGTAAGGGAAGTAAATTTCCCTGAAAATCTCAAGAAAATGACTATTTTCATGTTGAATTTGAATCTGGGGTTGAAATACATGTTGGCAGACATTAAGGTTTGTATATAAGTAATTAACTTATTCTTTTAAAAGATTCTTAGATTATTTGGCCATATTTACTGTTTATCTGTCAGCTTGGGGGAAAATTACGAGATATTTTCCATGATTATTTCAAGTATAGAAGCATTTAATTATGTCATATTAGATTTGCTTGAAAACCTCTATATAAGAAAAATTTTTCATGCTGAATTTGATTCTAGGGTTGAAATGTATGTTAGGGAACATTAAGGCTTGTGAACGAATAATATTTTTTTTCATGGAAGAGTTTGAGATTATTTGAATTGAATTTAATGGGTATCTGTTGGCATTGGGAAGCATTATGAGATTTCTTCCGTGGTTCTTTTAAGTATAGAAGCATTTCTTTATGTCATATCATAATTCTAAAACAAAAAGATTTCTTTGGGGGGGCCAAAACTGTAAAATCCTCAGTATGAATACTGTTTTTCATGCTGAATTGGAATCTGGAGTTGCAATAAAAGTCAGGGGACATTAAGGCCTGTTGATAAATAATTAATGGTTACTCTTTAAGAAGGTGGAAGGATAGAGTGAAAAAGACTCTGGGTGATCAGGGCCTGAGTTCAATACAGGTGGGTGAGAGGCGTGCAAAGAATAGAGTGAACTGGAAAGATGTGATACACCAGAGTCAATGTGCTGTCAATGGACTGAACCAGGGATGCGAAATGTTTGGGATAAACCATGGAAAGGTCTGTGGGGCCTTGATGTGGATAGAGAGCTGTGGTTTCAATGCATTACACATGACAGCTAGTGACTGAGTGTGAATGAATGTGGCCTTTTTTTTATGTTTTTCTGGCGCTACCTCACTGAAGCAGGGGGTAGTGAAGCTGTTTCCTGTGGGGCGGGTTGGCACCAGGAATGGATGAAGGCAAGCAAGTATGAATAAGTGCATGTGCATATATGTATATGTCTGTATATGTGTATGTATATGTGCATGTATGGGCATTTAAGTATACATATGAGTATATGAATGGATGGGCCATTCTTTGTCTGTTTCCTGGCACTACCTCGCTGATGTGGGAAGCAGCAATCAAGTATAATAAATAAATGAATAATCTATCATTAACTGTTATTCTTTTAAAAGATTCTTAGATTATTTGGCTCATATTTACTGTTTATTTTCCATGATTTATTCAGATGTAGAAGTGTTTTGTTGTCATATTTCAATTAAAAAAAAACTTTTGGGCTAAAAATTCCCTGAAAGTTACATATTTTTTTTTTTGTATTTTTGAGGGTGATAGATTTAGTTGAAAATCTCTGTGTAAGGACTATTTTTCAAGCTCATTTTGAATCTTATGTTGGGGGACGTTAAGTCCTGTAAATAAGTAATTAGTGGTTCCTCTTTTAGAGGATTTTGAGATTATTCAGCTTGTATTTCCTGGGTATCTGTCGATATGGAGAAGCATTATGAGATATTTTCTGTGATTATTTCAAGTATAGAAATGTTTAATTATGTCATATTTCAATTTGAAAACAAACCAGTATTTGTGTTAAAAAATGTCGAACTATAACCTGCAATTTTTGGTACTTTTTTAAGGGAAAGAAATTTGCTTAAAAATCCCAGTGAAAGGACTATTTTTCATGCTGGATTTGAAGTACACGATGGGAGATATTAAGGCTTGTAAATAAGTAATTCATTGTTACCCTTTAGAAGATTCTGAGAATGTCTAGCTTGGTTTACCAGGTATCTATCAGTTTGGGGAAGCATTACGAGATATTTTTGTGATTATTTCGGAGACAGAATCATTTCATTGTCATATTTTAATTTCAAAACAAAAAGGTATCTTTGTGAGAGTAATAGACATGCTTGAAACACCCTGTAGAAGGACTACTTTTCATGTTGAATTCGATTCTGGGGTTGAAAAACGTTTGGGGACATTAAGGCCCGTAAACATGTAATTAATGGTTACTATTAGTAATTAATGGTTAATCTTTAAGAAGAGTGTGATATTTTCCCTGGTTATTTCAAGTATAAAAACATCTCATTATGTCATATTTCAATTTTAAAACAAAAAGGTGCTTTGACTACAAATTTCCCTTGAATTATTAGCTGTGATTTTTGTTATCCTTGTGAGGGCAACAGATTTCCCGAAAAACCACTGTATAAGGACTATTTCTCATGCTGATTTCAAATCTGGAGTTGAAATATATGTTGTCAGACATAAAGGTTTGTAAATAAGTAATTAATGGTTATTCTTTTTGAAGACTGTAATTATTCAATTCATATTTACTAAGTATGTGTTGGCAAGAGGAAGAATTACGGGAGAATTTCCATGGTTATTACACATGCAGAAGCATTTCATTGTGGCAAATTTCCATGAACCATTACCTGCAATTTTTGAAATTTATGTGAGGGTAATAAATTTGCTTGAAAACTTAAATATAAGGACTATTTTTCATGCTGAATTCAAATCTGAGGTTGAAATATATATTGGGGACATTACGTTCTGTAAATTTGTGATTAAACATTACTCTTTTAAAAAGATTCTCTGATTATTCTGTTTATATCTACTAGGTATCTGTCAGCTAGGGGAAACCCCATGTGATATTTTGCACGATTAATTCGAGTACAGAAGCATTTTATGTCATAATTCACTTTGAAAATAAAAAGGTTTTTGTTTAAAAATTCTCTATTTATTACCTGCAATTTTTTGAAACTTTTCTAAGAGTAAGAGATTTGCTTGAAAAACTCAATATCTGGACTATTTTTCATGCTTAATTTGAATCTGGGGTTTAAATATATGTTAGGGGACATAAAGGCCAGTAAATACGTAACTAACTGTTACTCTTTTAGAAGATTCTACTATTATTTAGTTCATATTTATTGGGTATCTATCAACTTGGGGAAGCATTACAAGATATTTTCCATGGTTATTTCAATTATCAAAGTGTTTTATTACATCATATTTCAATTATATAAGAAAAAAGATTTTTAAGCTAAAAATTTCCCAGAACTATTACATTGGTCATCAAAATTTCAACTTTTTTGTCCCACAAACTAAAGTACGTGGACCTTATAGTATTTTTTACACTGATTTCAAATCTTTTTTTTAGAATTTTTCTATCAGGCAAGCTTTTTAAATGACAGAGCAATCAAATTTTACAATGTGTACAATTTTTACCTATATTTGGTCTCAGGAACATCCCTCCTTAGTGTCCAGCAGTAATCTGCCAACTTAGAAGGACTCCACTTTCCTTGGTACCATTTTTCCATGTCCAAAACGTTCTGGTGAAATCTTTTGCCCTGCTCATCAATGACTGCCCCAAGATTTTCCAGGAAAAAGTCTGAGTGCAAGCCCTGCCCCAAGATTTTCCAGGAAAAAGTCTGAGTGCAAGCCCTAAAAGTGAATTTTTAGACTCATATTACACTCTAGAGCTTTATACGAAGTCTCTATATCTTTTACAACATCACAGTAGTTTTCTGATCTATGATTTCCCAAAATTTCTTTGGAAACTCGTAAATGACAGCATGTGTAATGCACCGAAACCACAGCTCCCGTTCCACATCCAGGCCCCACAAAACTTTCCATGGATTACCCCAGACACTTCACATTCCCTGGTTCAATCCACTGACAGCACATTGACCCCGATATACCACATCATTCCAGTTCACTCTACTCCTTGCACGCCTTTCACCCTCCTGTATGGTCAGGCCCCGATCAGCTCAAAATTATTTTCCCTCCATCCTTCCACCTCCAATTTGGTCTCCCACCTCTCGTTCCCTCCACCTCTGACACATATATCCTCTTTTCAATCTTTCCTCAATCATTCTCTCCATGTGACCAAACCATTTCAACACACGCTCTTCTGCTCTCTCAACCACACTCTTTTTATTACCACACATCTCTCTCACCCTTTCGTTACTTAATCAAACCACCTCACACCACATATTGTCCTCAAACATCTCATTTCCAACACATCCACCCTCCTCCACACGACCCTATAACATTGTTTGAACCACTATTCCTTCAAACATACCCATTTTTGCTCCGAGATAATGTTCTCACCTTTCACACGGTCTTCAACGCTCCCAGAACCTTCGCCCCCTCCCCCACCGTGACTCACTTCTGCTTCCATGGTTCCCTCTGCTGCTAAGTCCACTCCCAGATATCTTTAACACTTAAGTTCCTCCAGTTTTTCTCCATTCAAACTTACCTCCCAATTGACTTGTCCCTCAACCCTACTGAACCTAATAACCTTGCTCTTATTCACATTTACTCTCAGCTTTCTTCTTTCCCTCACTTTACCAAACTCAGCTTCTCACCTGAATCAGCCACCAGTGCTGTATCATCAGCAAACAACAACTGACTCACTTCCCAAGCTCCCTCATCCACAACAGACTGCATCCTTCTCCATCTCTCCAAAACTCTTGCATTCACTTCCCTAACAACCCCATCCATAAACAAATTAAACAACCATGGAGACATCATGCACCCCTGCCGCAAAACTGACATTCACTGGGAACCAATCACTTTCTTCTCTTCCTACTTGTACACATGCCTTACATCCTCAATAAAAACTTTTCACTGATTCTAGTAACTTACCTCCCACACCATATACTCTTAATACCTTCCACAGAGCATCTCTATCAACTCTATCATATGCCTTCTCCAGATCCATAAATGCTACATACAAATCCATCTGTTTTTCTGAGAATTTCTCACATACATTCTTCAAAGCAAAGACCTGATCCACACATCCTCTACCACTTCTGAAACCACACTGCTCTTCCCCAATGTGATGCTCTGTACATACCTTGACACTCTCAATCAATACTCTCCCATATAATTTCCCAGGAATACTCAACAACCTTATACCTCTGTAATTTGAACACTCACCTTTATCCCCTATGTCTTTGTACAATGGTACTATGCGTGCATTCTGCCAGTCCTCAGGCACTTCACCATGAACCATACATACATTGAATACCAACCAGTCAACAACACAATCACCCCCTTTTTTGATAAATTCCACTGCAATACCATCTAAACCCGCCGCCTTGCCGGCTTTCATCTTCCGCAAAGCTTTCACTACCTCTTCTCTGTTTACCAAATCATTCTCCCTGACCCTCTCGCTTTGCATACCACCTTGACCAAAACACCTTATATCTGCCACTATATCATCAAACACATTTGACAAACCTTCAAAATGCTCACTCCATCTCCCTCCATCACTACTTGTTATTACCTCCCCATTTGCCCCCTTCACCGATGTTCCCATTTGTTCTCTTGTCTTATGCACTTTATTTACCTCCTTCCAAAACATCTTTTTATTCTCCCTAAAATTTAATGAATCTCTCTCCTCAACTCTCATTTGCCCTCTTTTTCACCTCTTGCACTTTTCTCTTGACCTCTTGCCTCTTTCTTTTATACATCTCCCAGTCATTTGCACTATTTCCCTGCAAAAATCATCCAAATGCTTCTCTCTTCTCTTTCACTAATAAACTTACTTCTTCATCCCAACACTCACTACCCTTTCTAATCTGCCCACCTCCCACCTTTCTCATGCCACAGGCATCTTTTGCACAAGCCATCATTACTTCCCTAAATACATCCCATTCCTCCCCCACTCCCCTTATGTCATTTGCTCTCACCTTTTTCCATTCTGCACTCAGTCTCTCCTGGTACTTCCTCACACAAGTCTCCTTTCCAAGCTCACTTACTCTCACCACTCTCTTCACCCCAACATTCTCTCTTCTTTTCTGAAAACCTCTACATATCTTCACCTTCGCCTCCACAAGATAGTGATCAGACATCCCTCCAGTTGCCCCTCTCAGCACATTAACATTCAACAGTCTCTCTTTCACGCACCTATCAATTAACACGTAATCCAAAAATGCTTTCTGACCGTAAGTCTCTCCTACTTACATACGTATACTTATTATGTATATCTCTCTTTTTAAACCAGGTATTCCCAATCACCAGTCCTTTTTCAGCACACAAATCTACAAGCTCTTCACCATTTCCATTTACAACACTGAACACCCCATGTACACCAATTATACCCTCAACTGCCACATTACTCACCTTTGCATTTAAATCCCCCATCACTATAACCTAGTCTCGTGCATCAAAGCTGCAAACACTCTCACTCAGCTGCTCCCAAAACACTTGCCTCTCATGATCTTTCTTCTCATGACCAGGTGCATAGGCACCAATAATTACCCACCTCTCTCCATCCACTTTCAGTTTTACCCATATCAATCTAGGGTTTACTTTCTTACACTCTATCACATACTCCCACAACTCCTGCTTCAGGAGTAGTGCTGCTCCTTCCTTTGCTCTCGTCCTCTCACCAACCCCTGACTTTACTCCCAAGACATTCCCAAACCACTCTTCCCCTTTACCCTTGTGCTTTGTTTCATTCAGAGACAAAAATTCCAGGTTCCCTTCCTCAAACATACTACCTATCTCTCCTTTGTTCTCATCTTGTTTACATCCAACACACATTTAGACCCCCAATCTGAGCCTTCGAGGAGGATGAGCACTCCCTGCATGACTCCTTCTGTTTCCCCTTTTAGAAAGTTAAAATACAAGGAGGGGAGGGTTTCTAGCCTCCCGTCCCCTTTAGTCGCCTTCTTCGTTACGTGGGGAAAGCATGGGAAGTATTCTTTCTCCCCTATCCTCAGGGATAGGAGATACACACACACACACACACACATATATATATATATATATATATATATATATATATATATATATATATATATATATATATATATATATAAATCCTCCACTCCTTGTATTTTTAACTTTCTGAAATGGGAAACAGAAGAAGGAGTCACGCGGGGAGTGCTCATCCTCCTCGAAGGCTCAGATTGGGGTGTCTAAATGTGTGTGGATGTAACCAAGATGTGAAAAAAGGAGAGATAGGTAGTATGTTTGAGGAAAGGAACCTGGATGTTTTGGCTCTGAGTGAAACGAAGCTCAAGGGTAAAGGGGAAGAGTGGTTTGGGAATGTCTTGGGAGTAAAGTCAGGGGTTGGTGAGAGGACAAGAGCAAGGGAAGGAGTAGCAGTACTCCTGAAACAGGAGTTGTGGGAGTGTGTGATAGAGTGTAAAAAAGTAAATTCTCGATTAGTATGGGTAAAACTGAAAGCTGATGGAGAGAGATGGGTGATTATTGGTGCATATGCACCTGGGCATGAGAAGAAAGATCATGAGAGGCAAGTGTTTTGGGAGCAGCTGAATGAGTATGTTAGTGGTTTTGATGCACGAGACCGGGTTATAGTGATGGGTGATTTGAATGCAAAGGTGAGTAATGTGGCAGTTGAGGGAATAATTGGTATACATGGGGTGTTTAGTGTTGTAAATGGAAATGGTGAAGAGCTTGTAGATTTATGTGCTGAAAAAGGACTGGTGATTGGGAATACCTGGTTTAAAAAGCGAGATATACATAAGTATACGTATGTAAGTAGGAGAGATGGCCAGAGAGCGTTATTGGATTACGTGTTAATTGACAGGCGCGCGAAAGAGAGACTTTTGGATGTTAATGTGCTGAGAGGTGCAACTGGAGGGATGTCTGATCATTATCTTGTGGAGGCTAAGGTGAAGATTTGTATAGGTTTTCAGAAAAGAAGAGTGAATGTTGGGGTGAAGAGGGTGGTGAGAGTAAGTGAGCTTGGGAAGGAGACTTGTGTGAGGAAGTACCAGGAGAGACTGAGTACAGAATGGAAAAAGGTGAGAACAATGGAAGTAAGGGGAGTGGGGGAGGAATGGGATGTATTTAGGGAATCAGTGATGGATTGCGCAAAAGATGCTTGTGGCATGAGAAGAGTGGGAGGTGGGTTGATTAGAAAGGGTAGTGAGTGGTGGGATGAAGAAGTAAGATTATTAGTGAAAGAGAAGAGAGAGGCATTTGGACAATTTTTGCAGGGAAAAAATGCAATTGAGTGGGAGATGTATAAAAGAAAGAGACAGGAGGTCAAGAGAAAGGTGCAAGAGGTGAAAAAGAGGGCAAATGAGAGTTGGGGTGAGAGAGTATCATTAAATTTTAAGGAGAATAAAAAGATGTTCTGGAAGGAGGTAAATAAAGTGCGTAAGACAAGGGAGCAAATGGGAACTTCAGTGAAGGGCGCAAATGGGGAGGTGATAACAAGTAGTGGTGATGTGAGAAGGAGATGGAGTGAGTATTTTGAAGGTTTGTTGAATGTGTTTGATGATAGAGTAGCAGATATAGGGTGTTTTGGTCGAGGTGGTGTGCAAAGTGAGAGGGTTAGGGAAAATGATTTGGTAAACAGAGAAGAGGTAGTAAAAGCTTTGCGGAAGATGAAAGCCGGCAAGGCAGCAGGTTTGGATGGTATTGCAGTGGAATTTATTAAAAAAGGGGGTGACTGTATTGTTGACTGGCTGGTAAGGTTATTTAATGTATGTATGACTCATGGTGAGGTGCCTGAGGATTGGCGGAATGCGTGCATAGTGCCACCGTACAAAGGCAAAGGGGATAAGAGTGAGTGCTCAAATTACAGAGGTATAAGTTTGTTGAGTATTCCTGGTAAATTATATGGGAGGGTATTGATTGAGAGGGTGAAGACATGTACAGAGCATCAGATTGGGGAAGAGCAGTGTGGTTTCAGAAGTGGTAGAGGATGTGTGGATCAGGTGTTTGCTTTGAAGAATGTATGTGAGAAATACTTAGAAAAGCAAATGGATTTGTATGTAGCATTTATGGATCTGGAGAAGGCATATGATAGAGTTGATAGAGATGCTCTGTGGAAGGTATTAAGAATATATGGTGTGGGAGGCAAGTTGTTAGAAGCAGTGAAAAGTTTTTATCGAGGATGTAAGGCATGTGTACGTGTAGGAAGAGAGGAAAGTGATTGGTTCTCAGTGAATGTAGGTTTGCGGCAGGGGTGTGTGATGTCTCCATGGTTGTTTAATTTGTTTATGGATGGGGTTGTTAGGGAGGTGAATGCAAGAGTTTTGGAAAGAGGGGCAAGTATGAAGTCTGTTGTGGATGAGAGAGCTTGGGAAGTGAGTCAGTTGTTGTTCGCTGATGATACAGCGCTGGTGGCTGATTCATGTGAGAAACTGCAGAAGCTGGTGACTGAGTTTGGTAAAGTGTGCGAAAGAAGAAAGTTAAGAGTAAATGTGAATAACAGCAAGGTTATTAGGTACAGTAGGGTTGAGGGTCAAGTCAATTGGGAGGTGAGTTTGAATGGAGAAAAACTGGAGGAAGTAAAGTGTTTTAGATATCTGGGAGTGGATCTGGCAGCGGATGGAACCATGGAAGCGGAAGTGAATCATAGGGTGGGGGAGGGGTCGAAAATCCCGGGAGCCTTGAAGAATGTGTGGAAATCGAGAACATTATCTCGGAAAGCAAAAATGGCTATGTTTGAAGGAATAGTGGTTCCAACAATGTTGTATGGTTGTGAGGCGTGGGCTATGGATAGAGTTGTGCGCAGGAGGGTGGATGTGCTGGAAATAAGATTTTTGAGGACAATGTGTGGAGTGAGGTGGTTTGATCGAGTAAGTAATGTAAGGGTAAGAGAGATGTGTGGAAATAAAAAGAGCGTGGTTGAGAGAGCAGAAGAGGGTGTTCTGAAATGGTTTGGGCACATGGAGAGAATGAGTGAGGAAAGATTGACCAAGAGGATATATGTCTCGGAGGTGGAGGGAACGAGGAGAAGTGGGAGACCAAATTGGAGGTGGAAAGATGGAGTGAAAAAGATTTTGTGTGATCGGGGCCTGAACATGCAGGAGGGTGAAAGGAGGGCAAGGAATAGAGTGAATTGGATCGATGTGGTATACTGGGGTTGACATGCTGTCAGTGGATTGAATCACGGCATGTGAAACGTCTAGGGTAAACCATGGAAAGTTCTGTGGGGCCTGGATGTGGAAAGGGAGCTGTGGTTTCGGGCATTATTGCATGACAGCTAGAGACTGAGTGTGAACGAATGGGGCCTTTGTTGTCTTTTCCTAGTGCTACCTCGCACACATGAGGGGGGAGGGGGATGGTATTCCATGTGTGGCGAGGTGGCGATGGGAATGAATAAAGGCAGATGGTGTGAATTGTGTGCATGGGTATATATGTGTGTGTCTGTGTGTGTGTATATATGTGTACATTGAGATGTATAGGTATGTATATTTGCGTGTGTGGACGTGTATGTATATACATTGTGTATGGGGGTGGGTTGGGCCATTTCTTTCGTCTGTTTCCTTGCGCTACCTCGCAAACGCGGGAGACAGCGACAAAGCAAAATTATAAAAATAATAAATAATATATAAATATATATATATATATATATTCTTGATCCCCTATCCCTGGGGATAGGGGATTAAGAATACTTCCCACGTATTCCCTGCGTGTCGTAGAAGGCGACTAAAAGGGGAGGGAGCGGGGGGCTGGAAATCCTCCCCTCTCATTTTTTTTTTTTTTTTTTTAATTTTCCAAAAGAAGGAACAGAGAATTGGGCCAGGTGAGGGTATTCCCTCAAAGGCCCAGTCCTCTGTTCTTAATGCTACCTCGCTAACGCGGGAAATGGCGAATAGTTTAAAAGAAAAAGAAAAGAATATATATTTTTAATTTTTCTATTTTGCTTTGTCGCTGTCTCCTGCGTTTGCGAGGTAGCGCAAGGAAACAGACGAAAGAAATGGCCCAACCCACCCCTATACACAATGTATATACATACACTTCCACACACGCAAATATACATACCTATACATCTCAATGTACACATATATACACACACACAGACACATAAATATATACCCATGCACACAATTCACACTGTCTGCCTTTATTCATATATATGTATTAAACAAAAACTAGATTGAGCCTAATTTAGTTTTTCATACATTCCATTGATTTCTCTAAGTCTTCTGTTCACTGTATTTAACACACCCAGTACCATGAAAGGATAAAAACATAGGATAATATTCTTGTACAGGGCATTCTTGTTTGATGACATCTCAGAGAGCAACACTTTACAGTTATAGTGTTTAAGAATTAAGGTACAAACTTTACTAAAGATACATAAAGCCTCATAATTGTGTAAGATTTGTATAGATATTCTTTTCCTTAAATCATAAAATATTTTAAGAGATCCTACAGTAGTTTTTTCACTTATCATGAATTTCATAATGATGTCATAAGATAATTTTTAATTCATATCTCACCCATAAGCAAAACAATTTTTTGATTGGTATCTAGCCCACTTGTAAACAAAATCAAATGTTAGCAATGCTCACTCTTGCCATGGTTTGTCTTTGCTTTTACCCATTACTGTACCTCCTTCCTCTACAGTAGTAATGTGATTTCAATGTGCCCATCTATCTATATTTCTGAGGCCCATTACCTCAGGAACTCTCATCAAGGGAGTAGCCATGCCAAAAGGGTCTCCACTTATCCCTGTCCTTACATACCTCATCCATATATATTTATTTATATTTTTATATTTATTATACTTTGTCGCTGTCTCCCGCGTTTGCGAGGTAGCGCAAGGAAACAGACGAAAGAAATGGCCCAACCCCCCCCATACACATGTATATACATACGTCCACACACGCAAATATACATACCTACACAGCTTTCCATGGTTTACCCCAGACGCTTCACATGCCCTGCTTCAATCCACTGACAGCACGTCAACCCCGGTATACCACATCGCTCCAATTCACTCTATTCCTTGCCCTCCTTTCACCCTCCTGCATGTTCAGGCCCCGATCACACAAAATCTTTTTCACTCCATCTTTCCACCTCCAATTTGGTCTCCCTCTTCTCCTTGTTCCCTCCACCTCCGACACATATATCCTCTTGGTCAATCTTTCCTCACTCATCCTCTCCATGTGCCCAAACCACTTCAAAACACCCTCTTCTGCTCTCTCAACCACGCTCTTTTTATTTCCACACATCTCTCTTACCCTTACGTTACTCACTCGATCAAACCACCTCACACCACACATTGTCCTCAAACATCTCATTTCCAGCACATCCATCCTCCTGCGCACGACTCCATCCATAGCCCACGCCTCGCAACCATACAACATTGTTGGAACCACTATTCCTTCAAACATACCCATCTTTGCTTTCCGAGATAATGTTCTCGACTTCCACACATTCTTCAAGGCCCCCAGGATTTTCGCCCCCTCCCCCACCTTATGATCCACTTCCGCTTCCATGGTTCCATCCGCTGCCAGATCCACTCCCAGATATCTAAAACACTTCACTTCCTCCAGTTTTTCTCCATTCAAACTCACCTCCCAATTGACTTGACCCTCAACCCCACTGTACCTAATAACCTTGCTCTTATTCACATTTACTCTTAACTTTCTTCTTCCACACACTTTACCAAACTCAGTCACCAGCTTCTGCAGTTTCTCACATGAATCAGCCACCAGCGCTGTATCATCAGCGAACAACAACTGACTCACTTCCCAAGCTCTCTCATCCACAACAGACTTCATACTTGCCCCTCTTTCCAAAACTCTTGCATTCACCTCCCTAACAACCCCATCCATAAACAAATTAAACAACCATGGAGACATCACACACCCCTGCCGCAAACCTACATTCACTGAGAACCAATCACTTTCCTCTCTTCCTACACGTACACATGCCTTACATCCTCGATAAAAACTTTTCACTGCTTCTAACAACTTGCCTCCCACACCATATATTCTTAATACCTTCCATATATATATATATATATATATATATATGTTTTAAAAAACCACAGACATCATCACAGCCCTGTCTTGCAACCACATGTGTACCAAAACTTTTCAACTTTCCACCCACTGTCGCACATGCATTTGCTCTTTGCTCCACTATAGAAGGCTTTCACACCATCCAACAGTCAACCTCCTACCTCACATATCCTTAACATGTCCCATAAAGCATTCCACTTGACCTTGTTATAAGCTCTCTCCAGATCCATAAAAGCTGCATACAGCTTCTTACCTTTTGCTATATACTTTTCCATGGTCATTCTCACAGCAAAAATCTGATCCACACATCCCCTACCTTTTCCTAAAACCTCCTTATTCCTCCCTTATTCTGCATTCAGTCGTCTTACTTATTCTGAATTCAGTTGCTTCCATAACTCTATCAACCAATACTCTTGTCTACACTTTTCCTTGTTTACTTAACAGATTCATTCCCCAATCAACAGACACAACCATTAGCTTTCATGCTAAATTACAAATAAAATGCATCCACTCTATAACACTTTCTCCTCCATATTTCAGTCATAATCCCATCCACTCCAGGTGCTTTTCCTACCTTCAACCTCATTACTGCCCTTTTTACTACCCTTCTCACTAAAGGGCCCTACTCTTTTATAATTTTCTTCCATTCTCCATATCCATGCATGTAACAACTGCTGCCATACCTTCTCCAGTTCCTCAAAATACTCTTTCCATCTTTCTTTCACTTCCCCCTTTTGATTCAGCAATTCCCCTTCCTTACTTCTCACATTTACATTTCCACTCTTAAAGCCATCTCTTTCCTTTCCTTTTTCATCTCTTTCCAGTACAATATTTTATTTTTCATAAACTTTTCGCTCAACCTCCTTGCAAAATCTTTATCTACTCTTTCTTTGCTTTCCTGTATCTGTCACTTACAATCTTTTCTTCTCTCCTCCTTCCTTTCCAGCAATCTGCCATATACCTTTATTTTCTCTTCCACCGCATTTGTAATCTCGTCTATCCAACATGGATTCCCATTTTCATTCTCATATTTCACAACCTTGTATTCACTTACTAAGTCTACAACCTTTAATAGTCTTTCTCTAAACATTTCAAAACTTGGCACGTCTACCAAGAATCATAAATTTACTCAGGATATAAGGTTATCACACTAGATGTGAATTAGAGGTGTTTTGGAGGTATGATGATGGCCAGAAAATCATAGCTATGGCAAAGTCCATGGGTCTCATTCTTTCCAGTGCTCTGCCTGGTACTCTATCAATACTTAACTAGTTTGTAAGAAAAGGAGCAGTGTGATGGAACAATTGTAGTTTGTAAGAAAAGGAGCAGTGTGATGGAGCAATTGAAGAGCCTCCTTAGCATGTGGTATGGAGACCAGAATCAAAGAAACATGACACTAAGAACTATAATTATCCAAAAGAAGGAAAAGTAATTATATTATGATATGAAGAGTGAAGTAGGCAAAACAACTGAGCATGAAATGTTGCTGCAAGTAAAGGGTGGTTTTAGAGGTTTAAGAGGCTTTACAGAATCCATAAAATCTATATGACTGGGGAGACTTTTACTGCAGCAGAAAAATATTGAGAGGAAGGTTACACACCTAAACAAGTTTTTAATGTAGATGAGACTGGACTTTTCTGAAGAAGAATGATGGGTAGGGTATTCATCAGCAAGGAAGAAAATACCAGCTCCAGAGTTCAAGGTAACCAAAGATCACTTGATGCTTCTACCAGGAAGGAATCCTGAGGGAGAGTTCAATCTGAAGCCCTTGCAGGTATTTCATTTAGAAAATTCCAGTGCTATGAAGGGCTACATAAAGTTGGCATTACCAGTGATCTGGCATTCTAAGCAGACAGCATGGGTCACCCAAAGCATTTTTCATGAGTAATTTATTGTCTCTCTCTGTCCAGCTGTAAAGTACTACTGTGCTTGTAAAATTCCAACTAATAAATCACTGCTCATTCTTAACAATAAACCTGTCCATCCTGTATTGAGATGAATCCAAATGTAATGAAGGCCCTTTATAACTACATCACTTCCTTGCTTTAGCCCACAGATTAAGCTGCGACTCCCATCTTCCAGGCAATTATCTGGGAAAGACATTCAGACAACTCGTCAGTGAAAAAGATGGGGAGGGTAAGCCTTTGATCAGGGAGTCTTGAGAGGAAGTCATTCCCATGACAGTGAATGGTGTCTGGGATAAGGTGTGGCCTGAGTGTTTGCATGGTTTCTCACAGTCTGGGTAGGCAAAAACAATGCCCCAAATCCTGCTGAAATTTGTGACTTTGGCCAATAATCCTGATTCTGATGAAAATGAAGAACAAGATGCAGATGACTTGCTGTAGTTACATTCTAAGATTGTGATCACTGAGGAACTCATGAAGCTTAAGGCAGAAAAACGCAAAGCACATCAGGCAGAAACATCCCTTACCACATGCTACTTTATGACCAATGGCTTCACAGAAACACAGACAAGCATGTGGCACTTATTAATGATATGGATCCCAACCATACACATGCCCTGGTTTTCTCATGAGTCCTTCTAGATGTTTCACATACCTACAAGGTGATTCATGAAGAGGGAAAAAGGCATGCCATGCTGTTAAGTACATCTCCCTCTCCCTTCCAGTAACCCTCACTCCACCCTATCCCACTCCATCACCACTTCAGGTTCTCATCTCCACATTTTCTGGTAAATTTTCTAGGAGTCCTTCTAGATGTTTCACATACCTACAAGGTGATTCATGAAGAAGAAAAAGGCATGCCATGCTGTTAAGTACATCTCCCTCTCCCTTCCAGTAACCCTCACTCCACCCTATCCCACTCCATCACCACTTCAGGTTCTCATCTCCACATTTTCTGGTAAATTTTCTATCAAATTGTTTAGGCTGATTTGTTGTATAATCCAGGCTTAAAAGTTAGATGTGGAAATGCAGTGTGACAAGTTTTCCCATCACCAAATGTGTTGGAGGTTCCTTTATTTTGTTCCTCATATAAATAATATAAGAAAAACAAGGCAATCTAGCAAATGCTTAAGTTCATGGTAGTGCAAGAAAGGGTGGGTGTCAATGTTTAAATTGTCCATACTTAGCATCTGCCTGCCACTCAGTGAACAGTGTTAAATACAACACATGCCAAGTGTTTGGCGTGAAAGAGAATGATGAAATAAATTCATTGCATACATAATCAAATAATGCAATTTGCAGCATACTAAAAACTATTGACACAATCTGTTATATGGGTTCCTTGAATATATATATATCAATTATCTAAAGACCTCTTAATCCCAGGTATTTTGGATCTGCTATCATCTTTGCAAAACAAATTTCAACTACACATCCTCTACCATTCCTAAAATCTGCTCTTCACTTATATGCACTGTGTTATAATTTTCACCCTCTCACCAACAATTTTTTTCCCATAGACTTTCCCTGGTAAGATGATTTCTCTACAATATCTCACTCATCCTTCTGCTCATCCCCTGTCCAGTCATCTGGTCCTCTCCCACTTTACCTCAAACACACACACATTTTATGAATCCAATCTGCCACCACATCACTTTTCAATATTCTTGCTATTGTCCTATTCACTTCAGGGACTTTTCCCCTATTCATCATGTTTAAAATTACTTTTATTTCATCCTTGGATATAATTTCCAGTACTAGATTTTTTCCTCCTTTCTCCAACCCATATGCATGATATTACTACACCAATCCCATTCTTTGATACTTTCAGTGCTTTGCAAAACTCTTTCCAGAAATTTATTACATATAATTTGGTAAAATGGTGTCCTTGAATCTCATTACTTCTTTCACTTTTTCCCCATCTTTCTGTTTACACTTCCTTCCATTGTAGTTTTTTCACAAAACTTTGACAACTTTTTTCCAAAGTCTTCCCTTGTGTTTTTCATTCCTTTCCTTATCTTCCTCTTCAGTCTTTTACTACACACCAATTTCTCCTGTTTCATCATGTCCCTAACTTCTCCTAGCAAGATACTATATAGGGTTTTCATTTATGCCTCCCAGCTTTTCTATTGCCATCTTGACTTCTTCATTATATAACAGACACATCCATCTCTCCCTTTTCCTTATTAACTTTCTTACTGTATACACATCCTCTGATGCCTGCACTATATATTCTTAACATTGTCATCATTCATGTCTCCACCTTCTGCATTTTTCCGATACAGCAGCCTTATTTCCTGTTCATTTAATCTCACCACTGTTACCATCATCTGTGTTTTTCATTCCTGTAAGATTTATGTAGCTATCTTGTACAAATCTTTACCTTTCGTACTACCATGCAATAATCTGATTTCAACAACATTCCCTGATTCTTTCATCAATCACATACATATACCTAGGTCTTTTGTTTGTTCCCTTCCCTTTCTTGTCTCCACATGTATCTAATGATTAGCTTAAGTTCAAAACAAGCATCTGCCAGGAACAACCTTCTCTCAAAAAGGAACCTTAAAAGTCGGACTTCTTACAGATAATTTTGAAGAAAGGAATAACAATTAAAAAATGTGAGCTTATAGATGTCCTAAGTATACTAGAACCTAAGTATACTGGAAAAAATAAAAACAGGAACCCAGTCTTATTGTATAACGTTTAAGTGAAACATGGATCTGTATCACAGGGCTGGTGAGGAGAGTAAAGTGTATAGAAGGATTTTTCATGTGGTCAAGGGGTGGTCATAAGTCATATAAATGCATGAAAATCCAAATTGGAAGATATGGAATTTTGAAAAAAGTAGTTCCTAGAGTACAAGACTGTGCAGTGAGGCAGTGTTGACATATGCAGATAATGGATGTGGAAAGAATAACAGTGTATGAGACCAATGAAAGGAGGTAAATATAAGGTACACCAAAAATGAAGTGAGTGAAAACAGTGAAGGATAAATGTATAATGGAAGCTACTATGATGGGACGTGTAAGATATGCAGAAACTGTGGTCTTTATTGTATGTTTTGCATAATATTGGAAATATGGTCAAGGAATACGATGAGGGATATATGCATCAAATTATCTAAACTATATAATTTCAGTACAGCCATCTATAGTACTGAAATTTAATGTTCTTCATTATTCAATGAGACCTACATGAAATAAAGTAAATACCTGTAACAAACAGAAAAACCTGAAGTGCTGCATTAGTCTATTAGTGAATACAAAGCAATTATTGTTATTCTTACCGTGATGATGGCAAACATCATCTGGGCAACATTAAATGCATGCCGCCAGTTGTGATAAGTTACATTACGGTAGTTCTTCTTAACACTCAACAACCATCGGCACAGCACTTCATATTCTATGTGGAACCTCCCTATTAAATCAAGGTCCATGAACATCCTCAAACATGCCTGAAAAATGCAACTAGTATAATCATGAAGATCTTCCTCACCTCTACTTTAAACATAGAAAATGGCTGCCTAGATATATAACACAAAGAAGGCTGTAAGAATTATGAAATTAATTATGAGAGGTTAGATACTCACTCTTATAGCAAAAATACTTTAAGAACACAATTATAACATATTAGCTTCAGTGGTGTAATTGTTAGCATCACTAAGAATCACATACAAGCCTGCCAAGGTTTGAATCTTGGACAAGGCATTTGGTTCTAGGATAACCAGCTATTCATCCTTCCATCAGGATAGACTGATATATGAGTAGCTGGCTTAGGCTGGTGTACATATGTATGTGGAAGATGAAAGCCGGCAAGGCGGTGGGTTTGGATGGTATTGCAGTGGAATTTGTTCAAAAAGGGGGTGACTGTGTTGTTGATTGGTTGGTAAGGATATTCAATGTATGTATGGAACATGGTGAAGTGCCTGAGGATTGGCAGAATGCATGCATAGTGCCACTGTACAAGGGCAAAGGGGATAAAGGTGAGTGTTCAAATTACAGAGGTATGAGTATGCTGAGTATTCCTGGGAAATTATATGGGAGGGTATTGGTTGAGAGGGAAAAGCCTGTACAGAGTATCAGATTGGGGAAGAGCAGTGTGGTTTCAGAAGTGGTAGAGGATGTGTGGATCAGATGTTTGCTTTGAAGAATGTATGTGAGAAATCTCAGAAAAACAGATGGATCTGGAGGAGGCATATAATAGAGTTGATAGAGATGCTTTGTGGAAAGTATTAAGAGTATATGGTGTAGGAGATAAGATGCTTGAAGCAGTGAAAAATTTTTATCAAGGATGTAAGGCATGTGTACAAGTAGGAAGAGAGGAAAGTGATTGGTTCCCAATGAATGTCAGTTTGCGGCAGGGGTGCGTATGTCTCCATGGTTGTTTAATTTGTTTATGGATGGGGTTGTTAGGGACGTGAATGCAAGAGTTTTGGAGAGAGGGGCAAGTATGCAGTCAGTTGTGGATGAGAGGGCTGATGATACAGCACTGGTGGCTGATTCGTGAGAGAAACTGCAGAAGCTGGTGACTGAGTTTGGTAAAGTGTGTGAAAGAAGAAAGTTAAGAGTAAATGTGAATAAGAGCAAGGTTATTAGGTACAGTAGGGTTGAGGGTCAAGTCAATTGGGAGGTAAGTTTGAATGGAGAAAAACTGGAGGAAGTAAAGTGTTTTAGATATCTGGGAGTGGATATATATATATATATATATATATATATATATATATATATATATATATATATATATATATATATATATACATCTCCCACTCAATTGCATTTTTTCCCTGCAAAAATCGTCCAAATGCCTCTCTCTTCTCTTTCACTAATACTCTTACTTCTTCATCCCACCACTCACTACCCTTCCTAATCAACCCACCTCCCACTCTTCTCATGCCACAAGCATCTTTTGTGCAATCCATCACTGATTCCCTAAATACATCCCATTCCTCCCCCACTCCCCTTACTTCCATTGTTCTCACCTTTTTCCATTCTGTACTCAGTCTCTCCTGGTACTTCCTCACACAGGTCTCCTTCTCAAGCTCACTTACTCTCACCACCCTCTTCACCCCAACATTCACTCTTCTTTTCTGAGTGGGAGATGTATAAATGAAAGAGACAGGAGGTCAAGAGAAAGGTGCAAGAGGTGAAAAAAAGGGCAAATGAGAGTTGGGGTGAGAGAGTATCATTAAATTTTAGGGAGAATAAAAAGATGTTCTGGAAGGAGGTAAATAAAGTGCGTAAGACAAGGGAGCAAATGGGAACTTCAGTGAAGGGCGCAAATGGGGAGGTGATAACAAGTAGTGGTGATGTGAGAAGGAGATGGAGTGAGTATTTTGAAGGTTTGTTGAATGTGTTTGATGATAGAGTGGCAGATATAGGGTGTTTTGGTCAAGGTGGTGTGCAAAGTGAGAGGGCTAGGGAAAATGATTTGGTAAACAGAGAAGAGGTAGTGAAAGCTTTGCGGAAGATGAAAGCCGGCAAGGCAGCAGGTTTGGATGGTATTGCAGTGGAATTTATTAAAAAAGGGGGTGACTGTATTGTTGACTGGTTGGTAAGGTTATTTAATGTATGTATGACTCATGGTGAGATGCCTGAGGATTGGCGGAATGCGTGCATAGTGCCATTGTACAAAGGCAAAGGGGATAAGAGTGAGTGCTCAAATTACAGAGGTATAAGTTTGTTGAGTATTCCTGGTAAATTATATGGGAGGGTATTGATTGAGAGGGTGAAGGCATGTACAGAGCATCAGATTGGGGAAGAGCAGTGTGGTTTCAGAAGTGGTAGAGGATGTGTGGATCAGGTGTTTGCTTTGAAGAATGTATGTGAGAAATACTTAGAAAAGCAAATGGATTTGTATGTAGCATTTATGGATCTGGAGAAGGCATATGATAGAGTTGATAGAGATGCTCTGTGGAAGGTATTAAGAATATATGGTGTGGGAGGAAAGTTGTTAGAAGCAGTGAAAAGTTTTTATCGAGGATGTAAGGCATGTGTACGTGTAGGAAGAGAGGAAAGTGATTGGTTCTCAGTGAATGTAGGTTTGCGGCAGGGGTGTGTGATGTCTCCATGGTTGTTTAATTTGTTTATGGATGGGGTTGTTAGGGAGGTAAATGCAAGAGTTTTGGAAAGAGGGGCAAGTATGAAGTCTGTTGGGGATGAGAGAGCTTGGGAAGTGAGTCAGTTGTTGTTCGCTGATGACACAGCGCTGGTGGCTGATTCATGTGAGAAACTGCAGAAGCTGGTGACTGAGTTTGGTAAAGTGTGTGGAAGAAGAAAGTTAAGAGTAAATGTGAATAAGAGCAAGGTTATTAGGTACAGTAGGGTTGAGGGTCAAGTCAATTGGGAGGTGAGTTTGAATGGAGAAAAACTGGAGGAAGTGAAGTGTTTTAGATATCTGGGAGTGGATCTGGCAGCGGATGGAACCATGGAAGCGGATGTAGATCATAGGGTGGGGGAGGGGGCGAAAATCCTGGGGGCCTTGAAGAATGTGTGGAAGTCGAGAACATTATCTCGGAAAGCAAAAATGGGTATGTTTGAAGGAATAGTGGTTCCAACAATGTTGTATGGTTGCGAGGCGTGGGCTATGGATAGAGTTGTGCGCAGGAGGATGGATGTGCTGGAAATGAGATGTTTGAGGACAATGTGTGGTGTGAGGTGGTTTGATCGAGTGAGTAACGTAAGGGTAAGAGAGATGTGTGGAAATAAAAAGAGCGTGGTTGAGAGAGCAGAAGAGGGTGTTTTGAAGTGGTTTGGGCACATAGAGAGGATGAGTGAGGAAAGATTGACCAAGAGGATATATGTGTCGGAGGTGGAGGGAACAAGGAGAAGAGGGAGACCAAATTGGAGGTGGAAAGATGGAGTGAAAAAGATTTTGTGTGATCGGGGCCTGAACATGCAGGAGGGTGAAAGGAGGGCAAGGAATAGAGTGAATTGGAGCGATGTGGTATACCGGGGCTGACGTGCTGTCAGTGGATTGAATCAAGGCATGTGAAGCGTCTGGGGTAAACCATGGAAAGCTGTGTAGGTATGTATATTTGCGTGTGTGGACGTATGTATATACATGTGTATGGGGGGGGGTGGGGCCATTTCTTTCGTCTGTTTCCTTGCGCTACCTCGCAAACGCGGGAGACAGCGACAAAGTATAAAAAAAAAAAAAAAAAATATATATATATATATATATATATATATATATATATATATATATATATATATATATATATATATATATATATAAATATGAGATGGCTGTGATTAAGACATTAATTATAATAAGAAAAAATTGATAGATTAAGCATTTACAAAGAAGATAATAAAGACAGTTTAATACAGAATAATGGAATGACCTTATATAATTACACCATTCGTCATAAGTTTCAACAATACTCAGTAGCTTTATTTACAGTCCAAGCTACTGTGTGGTATGAAGGTTTACCATATGAAAGAGAGATTTTATCATTTCACATTCATCTTTTCTAAAAGGGTCCTCTTTAATATATGTATAACCATTCTTAACCTTTTCAATGTGACCTAATATCTCTTCTACACGGTGTGCAAGATACTGTTTACATATCTGGATGATTTCTTATCCATTAGTACTCTATTCAGGTGTTTTCCATCATTATGAATGTGCAGAAAAAATTCTGCAATTCTCATTTTCCCTAAAACTATCTGAATGTCATGTATACACAGTGAACTGGTGGAAATAATGTAGGTTATTGGATGACCTAAGTTATCAGAAGAAATACTGATATGATAAACATTCCTCATGTAATTCTTCTTCACTTTCCTGATCAACTGTTATGCATCATAAGTATTTCTCTTGATGAATGATAACTTAAAAAGTATGGAGGAAAAAGTGTGACAAAGTGAATGTATCTGAGATGCAATTTAGCAAGGAAACAGAAGACTAGAAGACTGTACCTGAGGATTGAGAGAAAGCTATTATTGTTCCTTTATTCAAAGGATAAGGTGCAAAGGATATATGTAAAAATTATGGGTGAATAATTCTGTTAACTATATCAGGAAAAGTGTATGCAAGAATGTTGATAGAGTAATGGAGGTGACTGAATGCAGAATAAGTTAAGAGCAAGGGGTTTTATGAAAGGCAGGGGATGTGTGGATAAGATTTTTGTAGTGAAGTGACCTTGGAAAAATAATTAGAGTGAAAGGGAAGAAGCTGTATGCAGCTTTTATGGATCTGGAGAAATCATACAAGATGAGTGGAATGCTTTATCTGCTGATGGCAGATATAGGGTGTTTTGGTCGAGGTGGTGTGCGAAGTGAGTGGGTCAGGGGAGAATGGTTTGGTAAAGAGAGAAGAGGTAGTGAAGATTTGCATAAGATGAAAGCCAGCAAGGCGGTGGGTGTGGAAGGTATTGCAGTGGAATTTCTTAAAAAGGGGGTGACTGTGTGTTTGACTGGTTGGTAAGGATATTCAATGCATGTATGGTTCATCGTGAAGTGCCTGAGGACTGGCAGAATGCATGCATAGTGCCAATGTATGAGGGCAAAGGGGATAAAGGCGAGTGTTCACATTACAGAGGTATAAGTTTGTTGAGTATTCCTGGGAAACTATATGGGAGGGTACTGATTGAGAGGGTCCAGGCATGTACAGAGCATCAGACTGGGGAAGAGCGGAGTGGTTTCAGAAGTGGTAGAGGAAGTGTGGATCAGGCGTTTGCTTTGAAGAATGTATGTGAGAAATACTTGGAAAAACAGATGGATTTGTATGTAGCATTAATGGATCTGGAAAAGGCATATGATAAGAGTTGATAGAGATGCTTTGTGGAAGGTATTAAGAGTATATGGTGTGGGAGGTAGGTTTTTAGAAGCAGTGAAAAGTTTTTATTGAGGATGTAAGGAATGTGTACCAGTAGGAAGAGAGGAAAGTGATTGGTTCCCAGTGACTGTCGGTTTGTGGCATGGGTGCATGATGTCTCCATGGTTGTTCAATTTGTTTATGGATGGGGTTGTTAGGGAGGTGAATGCAAGAGTTTTGGAGAGAGGGGCAAGTATAGAGTCTGTTGTGGATGAGAGGGCTTGGGAAGTGAGTCAGTTGTTGTTCGCTGATGATACAGCGCTGGTGGCTGATTCGAGTCGGAAACTGCAGAAGTTGGTAACTGAGTTTGGTAAAGTGTGTGAAAGAAGAAAGCTGAGAGTAAATGTGAATAAGAGCAAGGTTATTAGGTTCAGTAGGGTTGAGGGACAAGTTAATTGGGAGGTATGTTTGAATGGAGAAAAACTGGAGGAAATGAATGAGAAAAACTGGAGGAAGTGAAGTGTTTTAGATATCTGATGTGGATTTAGCAGCGGATGGAACCATGGAAGCGGATGTGAGTCACAGGGTGGGGGAGGGGGCAAAGGATCTGGGAGCGTTGAAAAATGTGTGGAAGGCGAGAATGTTATCTCAAAAAGCAAAAATGGGTATGTTAGCAAGAATAGTGGTTCCAAAAATGTTATATGGTTGCGAGGCATGGGCTATAGATATGGTTGTGCGGAGTAGGGTGGATGTGTTTGAAATGAGATGTTTGAGGACAATATGTGGTGTGAGGTGGCTTGATTGAGTAAGTAATGAAAGGGTAAGAGAGATGTGTGGTAATAAAAAGAGTGTGGTTGAGAGAGCAGAAGAGGGTGTTTTGAAATGGTTTGGTCACATGGAGAGAATGAGTGAGGAAAGATTGACAAAGAGGATATATGTGTCAGAGGTGGAGGAAATGAGAAGTGGGAGACCAAAATGGAGGTGGAAGGATGGAGTGAAAAAGATTTTGAGCGATCAGGGCCTGAACATGCAGGAGGGTGAAAGGCGTGCAAGGAATAGAGTGAATTGGAATGATGTGGTATACTTGGGTTGACGTTCTGTCAATGTTTTGAACCAGGGCATGTGAAGCGTCTGGGGTAAACCATGGAAAGTTTTGTGGAGCCTGGATGTGTAAAGGGAGCTGTGGTTTCGGTGCATTATACATGACAGCTAGAGACTGAGAGTGAATGAATGTGGCCTTTGTTGTCTTTGTTGTGCTACCTCGTGCACGTGCGGGGGGGAGGGGGTTGTCATTTCATGTGTGGTGGTGTGGCGACGGGATGAATAAAGGTAGCAAGTAAGAATTATGTACATGTGTATATATGTATATGTCTGTGTACGTATATATATGTATACATTGAAATGTATACGTATTTACGTGCATGTGTGGACGTGTACATATATACATGTACATGTGGGTGGGTTGGGCCATTCTTTCGTCTCTTTCCTTGCGGTACCTCGCTAACGCGGAAGGCAGCGTCAAAGTATAATAAATATATGAATGATAATAATATATGGATGGAGTGATAACAGAGATGAAAGCAAAACTAAGGAAAAGGGGTGCAGAGATTGAGTGTGGAGGTGAGATATGGTGGATAGTGGCAAGCATGTTTGTGGATGATATTGTCTTGTTTGCTGAGAGTGTTTTATGATGTGTGTAAGCATAGGTGATTAAAGGTAAATGCAACTAAAAGTAAAGTAATGGTGTCTGAAAGTACAGATTTTGTAAAACCGTAAAGAGTGAAAGAAAGTGTACTAAATTGTGCTTTGGATATGAGGGAGAAAGACTGGAAGAAGGGAGAATTCAAGTGTTTAGGAGCTGTTCTGGGTAAGTTTGGTGGTATGGAAGGAGAGATAGGGCATAGATTGGTATACAGCAGAAGAGTCATTGGGGACCTTGATAGGATAATGAAGGGTAGAGATGCAAGTAAGGAAGTGAAGAGAGGATTATGGACAGTATAGTCCTCTCAACCCAGACCTATGCAGCCGAAACATGGACATGGAATGAGTCACAGAGGTCAAGAATCCAGGCTATGGAAATGAGTATCTGAGATCATGTGAGATGACTAGATGGAATGAAGAAAGAAACGAAGGGGTGTATGAGAGATATATGGCAGGGAATGCAAAGGGAATGAATTGTGAAGTGGTAGAATGGGTGAAACGTAATACCTTAGGTGGTTTGGACATGTGGAAAGAATATAAGACTGGAAGTTTACAAGGAGAGCTCCTTGGTAAGTTGTTTTAAAAGAGGAACCAGACATCACTGTTTTTAAGTGTATATGCCACTTTACCCATCTTTGAGCTGCAAAACATTTCCCCACCAGAGACGATCTTGTACGAAATCTTTCTTTTTTTCTTTTCTTTTAAACTATTCGCCATTTCCCGCATTAGCGAGGTAGCGTTAAGAACAGAGGACTGGGCCTTTTTTGGGATATCCTCACCTGGCCCCCTCTGTTCCTTCTTTTGGAAAATGAAAAAAAAACGAGAGGGAAGGATTTCCAGCCCCCCGCTCCCTCCCCTTTTAGTCACCTTCTACGACACGCAGGGAATACATGGGAAGTATTCTTAATCCCCTATCCCCAGGGATACTTGTACGAAATATTTTTACTTATTTTCTTATAGTGCAAAGAGAATACATAAATTCTCTCCTCCAACCATTTTGCAATATGAAACCTGAAGTTCTTACACGCTTTTGAAGATGGTGGCTTTCTCTCTGCATGGAAGCTGAAAGTTTACCTGAGCACTAGAAACCTCACACTTTATTTCAGCACCAAACAGGCAAAAGATTGCTTATTGATATCAAGATCATTCAGTGTTTCTATACTTGACATTTATAAATTTCATTTTGCCAAAGTTTAATGAACTCAATCTCTTATTTCAAAGAATTGCTTCAACCATTCATCTTTTACACTTAACATGCAGTAAATTGTATGTAGTACAGGTACACTACCAAATTTCCGGCAACTGATGGTTTGGCACCTCCTTTAGTCCAGACAAAATTATGTGAGGGAACTTGAAATTACTGTGGCCACCAAACTAGTTTACTGGGTGGCCACAGGTGACGTGTGTAGGGCCTGCTTATTTACATTCCTTACACTGCACTTGCTGGTGGTGATACCACAATTCAGTGAGATTCTTAGCTTATTTTGCTTAAATTTAACCCTAGCTATGGCTTCCAAGACATATGAGAGTGTCAGTCGTGGTGTCTAATGTAAACACCAGTCCATATCGATCTAAGATAAAGTAGAACTGTTGAAAAAAATGGACCGTGGTGTTTTGATGCGTAAGCTGTGTGAAATCTACAGTATTGGTTCATCAACTGTTTATGATATAAAGAAGCAAAGGGAGAAAACACTGAAATTCTATGCAGACAGCAATTCCAAGAAGCAAATGATGATTAGAAAAACTATGAAAGATGGTTAGAGTACTAAGCACGATTGAGTGATGATGGAATGGTTTCGACAGCATTGGAGTGGACTTGTCAGGTAGCATGATAATCTTGTTTCACTAATGTACTATTGTACAAGTAATTGTATTTCATTTATATATTTAATTTACATTTAATATTTGTTTAATTTAAATTTTGAGCAGTCTATAGTATACTATAGACACATGGGAGATGTATAAATTAGTGGGTTAGAGGTGTGTTGAATTATTATTACGTGACCACGGTTGGTCCGGCAAAATGGTAAATCCGGCATTGCTTTGGAACCAAGAGTGCCAGAAAATCGGTGGTGTACCTGTACTTCTGAAAATGTTTGTTAGTGTACATTTCATTAGCAAAATGGTGATTTAACAGCAACAGACCCAGCTGGTGAAAGGAACTATATTCATATTGACAAAATGTATCCTGGGGCATATTTTCACAGACTTTAGCCACATTCCAAAAGGAACATACTGAGAGTTTTGAGAGGTCACTGTAAAGCATTTCTGGTAGTTTCTTGCCAAGAACTAAGAAAGATATTTCTCTTTCATGATGAAACTTTGAAGATTTGTTCATTTTTTGGCATTTCAAAACTTTTGCATCAGCACTAAGTCATATTACCCGCACTGTCTAATTTAGCCTGTAGCATTCCATGAATATTCACAGGAAGCTTGCAACACATGAAATGGAGAGATGTTGATAGTGAACTCTTGCCAGAACATTAACAGGCTGCACTTCAGTACTTTATCTATCTTTTCCCATTCTGTCCTGTCCATGCCAACATCATATTCTGAAAGTTGACATTCACGAAAGCCAAACTCAGAAATAAGATAAGCAATAAAACCCAAGCATCACTAATTATCTCAGAAATGCTGAAAGAAGAGGATTGTTGTGCAAAATTATCACTAAATAATGCTATGATTAATGCAGTGAGAGGTACACATGGAAAGTCTTGATGCTATATAAATTGATTGTGTGTACATTTTCTAAACGTATTCTATATTTTCATATCTATTTTCCATTGCACAAGATATTCTATACTGTGCCTGCCAATGAACCTGGTTTGAGAAGGCCTACAGCAATTATATTGACACAAATCACTTTACTCCACTTAAAATAATGTTTGTGTCCGCCAGTGAAGTAGGTGCCCTGTTGTGAGCAGTGGCAACAACATAACATGTCGGCATACCACATGAGCCTGCTTCGGTAGGAGGTGGGAGTGTTTTGTTGTGCCCTCGACTGGTGCTCTGGATTTTCGTTGTTTTCCCTTGTCTGTTCCTCTACCACCTACTATGGTTGGAAATACTCATCTTACAAGTGACTTTACAAAGGAAATAAGCCACTTAAAGAAGTTTTCAATATTACTGGGAAGGCCAGAAAAACCTCTCCACACACTCTGAATGCTCTTAAATATGAAGTGGATGCAGACCCACACATTTGAGTGCAAAAGAATTAAAAGAAAAAACTGTAGACTTCTCAGTGATGCACTGGTAAAAAACAGTGCAGCAATGCCTACACAAGGACCTTAAGTACTGGAGCTGCTAGCTGCATCCCATAGCACTTGCAACCCATAGGCATCAGAAGAAAAGGTTCAATTTTTGCAAGAAATATACAGTGCGGGATACAGCTAAGTTCAGAAGTGTCTTGTGAAGTGAAGGGTCCATCTTTTCTGAGACAGGTGGCTGTGGTGGGCATGTGTATAAGAGACCAGACTGTGATCCATTTGATCCTGAGTACACTGCAAGCTCTGTAAAGTTCCCTGCTTCACTTATGGTATGGGATTGTTTCAGTTATGGTGTTGGGGACCTTGTAGTGTTGCCAGAGAATGAATTATGAACAAAGCTACCTTGAACTATTGTGTCTGTCTTCCAGATTCATTCAAAAAGTGCAAGGCCAAAATGTTCATGTAGGATAAGGCTCACGGCCACAATGCCAAACTAGTCACTGACTGGCTTAAGAACTGCTCAGTTGAGTTTTTAGTGACTGGCCCAGGAATTCACCAGATAGAAATCCAATAGAAAATTTGTGGGGACTTATGAAAATGAAATTACATAACAGGGATACTTTGTTGTTACCTAGGCTGGATTAGGGTTAAGATGTTCTCTAAATGACTTCAGAACCTTGCTGATTCAGTTCCTGGTCATTCATTTCAAGGTGTGTATGAAAAGGAAGGGAAACCAATAAAGTATTTGTTTGTGGAAATACAGTTTTCATTGTTTTTTTTTTCACATTTATCCTTGATCACTGTGCCACAGCCTCCTTGAGCCAACTTTATTGGCAGGCACTGTATGAATACACAGTGTTTGCCAATGAAGTTGGTGCTAGCAGGCCTGTGCAAATCATACTGATGCAAATCACTTTACCCAAGCTGAAACAGTGCTGGTGTCCATTAGTGAAGTTGGTGCCCTCTAGTAAGCTGGGGCAACTGCATGATGTGCCTGGCATACTAAATGATACTGCCTCAGTAATAGTTTAACTGTTGTAGGAGGTGGAAGTGTCTTGTGTTCCCTACTTATGCCCTGGATTTTTGTTGTTTATTTCCAATTTTGTACCTCTAGGTTATTACGTTTAAAAAGGTTCAGGGACAAGTTAGATGAGATGTTAATCTGAATGGAGAAAAATTGGAGGAAATAAAGTGTTTCCAATATATGGGAGTGTTCTTCGCAGCAAATGAAACCATGGAAACAAAACTGAGTCATAGGGTGGGAGAGGGGGAGAAGGTTCTGGAAGCAATGAAGAATGTGTGGAGAGAGAGAATGTATCCTCAGCAAAAATGGGTTTGTTTGAAGGAATGATAGTTCCAACAATATCATATGGTTGTGAGGTATGGGCTACAGAGAGGGTTGCCCTAGGAAGGGGGTGCATGTATTGGAAATAAAATGTTTGAGGACAATTTGTGGTGTGAGATGGTTTGATCTAGTAAGTAATGAAAAGGTAAGATAGATGTGTGATAATAAAAAGTATGGTTGAAAGAGCAGAAGAGGGTGTGTTGAAATGGACTGGACATATGGAGAGAATGAGTGAAGAAAGGTTGACAAAGAGAATATATGAGTCAGAGGTGGAGGGAACAAGGAGAAATGGGAGACCAAATCGGAGATGGAAGGCTGGAGTGAAAAAGATTATGAGCGATCAGAGCCTGAACATGTAGGAGGGTGAAAAGTGTGCATGGAATAGAGTGAATTGGAATGATGTGGTATACTGGGGTTGACTTGCTGTCAATGGACTAAACCAAGGCATGTGAAACATCTGGAGTAAACCATGAAAAGGTCTTTGGGTCAGCATGTGGATAGGGAGCTGTGGTTTTGGTGCATTACACATGACAGCAAGAGAATGAGTGAGTAGATGTGGCCTTTCTTTGTCTGTTTCCTGGCACTAACTCGCTGACATAGGGGGTGGTGATGCCATTTCCTGTGGGGTGGGGTGGCACTGGAAATGGATGAAGGTGAGTAATTATGAATAAACACACACTCGTCTCCATTTCCTTCGTACATTTTTGCAATTTTCTGTGTGAGCAAGATAACATCAAGAACACGTGACTAAGCCTTCAAGAGAAAAAACTCTTACCTTGCTCCTTGCTCTGTTTTTGCTTTTAGAAAGTTATTCAAGAAATGCAAATCACCTCTAGCATGTGCTTTAAGTATCCCTTGGAGAAGAAGTCTAGATTCTTGCATCATTCCCAGAAATCTGAAACTGACTCACATCACTCCACTCAACAAAGGTGGAAGCAAAGCATTCCAAAAGGCAATCAACTAATAGCATTAACATCACACATCATAAATTTTTGAAAGAGACCAAAGAGGCAGGCTGACAGAATTCATGAAAGTGAACAAGCTTCATAACCCAGGAGAACATGGTTTCAGGGTGGAAAAATCTTTCTTATCTCAGTTGCTTCACCATTGTGATAGGATTTTTGAAGATTAGGGAATGCTTAAGGAAGACCTGTGGTGGATCCTCTCTAAGTCTTCCAATCTTCCTTTGGTCCTTTATCAGTAAACTCCAAATCTTTCCAGTTATTCCCTAGGTCTTCCAATGATCTTCTCCAGGCCTTTCTGAAGTTTTCACAAGTCCTTCATAAGAATTTATAATCTTGTATATTTCATTCCTGGTCATTGTGGGACCACTGTGCCAAATAGGGGTTTTAGTCTAGTGTTGTTGACAGCATTTCCCAAGGTCTACTCTCTTCTGTCCAAAATGCATTGCCCTTTTTATTCCTGTATCTCTCAACCTTATATCCAACTACTGATTCTACAACCTTTACTAGTGTTTCACAAAATATTTTAAACACCTCATTCACATATGACTGCATTCCTACATTCACTGCCCCTCCATCTAAGCTTTCATTCCTTTCATACTCCTCCCTGTATTCATCTTCTCGCTTGCCAATGCTTTTACCTCTCCATTCTTCCTTACACCATACCTCCTTTTCTCCCTGTTCCTCATACCCACAAGAACCACGAAATGGTCAGCATCTCCAAAGAATCCTCTCATAACTCTAGCATCCAGCACAGCCTTTTGTCAATCTTTCATCCTCTGCCACATAGTCAATCAAACCTTTTGCTCTTTTCTTCCATCATTCCTCTTCCATTTATATCTGTGGATCATATTGTGCTAAAAATAAGGTAATTGCAAGGAACAGACACCTCTCAGCACTTTTTCTTCTACCAAGTATTCTCAAACACCACTCTTCTTGCAGCACACACCTCAACAAGCTTTACAAAATTCTAATTTACATCAAGGGCTCCAAGCCCTCTAATTATCCTCTATCGCCACATCAACAGCTCTTGTGGTCAGATCCCAAGCTCTAAGATTCTATTCCTTGCATCTAAACAGCTAAAATAGCCAATCAACTCCTCCTAAAGTACATTCCTTTCATCATCACTCCACTCTCTTGTTCATTTATACTAAAAGTTATCCATCTCTCACAGTCTGCTTTCATTCCCACCCACATAATCCATAAGCTTAATTCCTTGCACAATTTTAACACAGCTCATTCCACATCAGAAAAATCATCTCTTCTTTTGCTCTTGTCATCTCATTAAAGCCACTCTTAACACCCTGAATGCTCCTAAACTACACAAATCATTAACCCTTTCACTTTGTTTTGGCAAAAGCCGAAACATCTAGGTATCTCGCATAAAAACATTTACCAATCCCTTTTTTTTATCCTAATTACAACCTAGCACAATCAGGCACAGCTGCATGAACTTTCAGGAGACAAACTTCATTTAACTCCTCCCTCTGTCCTTACTTGTAGAAAGTGAAAATACTGTAAAGCAAGAATTTCCAGCACCCTTTTTCCATCTTTCTAGTCACCTTCTGTGATATGTAGGAATATGGATCTAATTTTTTCTTCTCTGTCCAATTAAAGAAGATCTGCACATAATGGTAGTAAATGTGAGACCGACCTGTTGGATAGAACTAAGCATGCTTCACCAGGACCCGCTCTTACTCCACCCGCCAACCCTCACTGAAGTTTCGGCGCAGTAGGTACTTCATAGAATAGCGATACTGCATGTAGTGATCCAGCATAAAGTGAGGGATGGTTGTATACGTGTGGAGTAATACCTCTGTCACTGGAAATGCATGGGAAAATCTGCCATTTCAGGTATGAAAAAATCTGCTCATTCAAGTTTTTATCAAATAATTCAGAAATTGCCCATCTCTTGCTTTATGCAAGGGTTATGTTCTGGGAAAACCTCGAACATACAGAAATCACATATAGCACCAGAGGATCCTCCCATTACCTTTACACTATATAGCTTCTGCCATCAGCTAATAAAGTTGTCAAGTCCTCCTTTACTTGATTGATAAGGGTCTGGCTCAGTTACACTGTCTTCTTTACCTAAATTATGATAAATATTCAGAGCTTTGACCCTGAGCTGAAGGTTATTAAGACTGTTTTTGTTCTTCATCTCATGCTTTATGTTTAATGAGAGCATTTTCTTCATCTTTATAACTCTTGTGATTACCATCAGTCTCTAGCTGTCATGTATAATGTACTGAAACCACAGCTCCCTTTCCACATCCAGGCCCCACAGAACTTTCCATGGTTTACCCCAGGCGCTTCATAAGCAACTGGTTCAATCCATTGACAGCACGTTGACCCCGGTATACCAGATCGTTCCAATGCACTCTGTTCCTTGCACTCCTTTCACCCTCCTGCATGTTCAGGCCCCGATCACTCAAAATCTTTTTCACTCCATCTTTCTACCTCCAATTTGGTCTCCCACTTCTCCTCGTTCCCACCACCTCTTTGTCAATCTTTCCTCACTCATTCTCTCCATGTGACCAAACCATTTCAAAACACCCTCTTCTGCTCTCTCAACCACACTCTTTTTACCACCACACATCTCTCTTATCCTTTTATTACTTACTTGATCAAACCTCCTCATACTACACATTGTCCCCAAACATCTCATTTCCAGCACATTCATTTAATCTTCTTTCCTTGATAGGCAAATACATACCCTCTAACCTCACCCCTCTTGACTTTCTCTGTTAGCTTTTTATGGTGCCAAAATGTAAGAAGAATATTCTAATTTATATCTAATTTACATTGTAAAAAACATTCAAAAACTCTTTATTTGTATACAATTTTTCAGCAGGCAACCCCCAAGTCCCTTTCATGCAGCTGGTGGGTAAATATGTAACCTCTAACCTCCCTGTCTATTTAAGTCCTTTTGACTTTCTCTGTTTACTTTTTATGTTTCTTTAAGTGTGGTGCTAAAATGAGAATATTCTAAACTATATCAAATATATATAAATGGATATATATGGACTGGACCAGGGCATGTGAAGTGTCTAGGGTAAACCATGGAAAGTTTTTGTGGGGCCTGGATGAGGAAGGGGAGCATTATACATGACAGTAAGAGACTGAGTGTGAACAAATGTGGCCTTTGTTGGCTTTTACTAGTGTTACCTCACACGTGCGGGGGAAGGGGTTTTCATTTCATGTGTGGCGGGGTGGCAACGGGAATGAATAAAGGCAGTAGTATGAACTATGTCTGTGTATGTATATATATATGTATACGTCGAAATGTATAGGTATGTATATGTGCAAATGGGGACATGTATATATATCCATGTGTATGTGGGTGGGTTGGGCCATTCTTTCGTCTGTTTCCTTGCGCTACCTCAACTAACGTGGGAGACAGCAACAGAGTATAATAAATAAATAAATAAATAAATAAATATCAAGTATATATTGTAAACAACTTATTCATAATCTCTATATTTGTGTACTGAAATATAATTATGATAAGAATATTCTAAACTACATCAAATATATATTGTAAACAAGTGATTCAAAATCTCTGTATATGTGTAGTGAAACATAATTCTGATATTCACATGCAGATAGTTTGCCTCCACAACAATTTTCCTGAAGGCAACCCCCAAGTTTCTGCCATGCAGATTCTTGCAGTTAGTTGCCTTACAAATCATATTAATATCAAGTAATATTTTTAACTGTTCATACTTGGGTTGAATTTCATCAGTAATACTCCATACTAATTTTGGATCTAATCTAGGTCCCTTTGTAAGTTCATCCAAAACATGTCAACACGTTGTCATGATCTTAGCTTCACAACATATTTAAGTATGAAGGCAGTCCTTTTTGGCCAGTAATTTACTTATATCAAGCCTTGTAGCAAACCTCTAGTAAACAAAATGCACTTCAAAAATTTTCCTTTGACGTGTCTCCTAAGACGAATTTTGAGCCATCGAAAGAGTCTTCCCCTTGAATATCCTGTTTCTTTACCATTTCCCAAGTGTTAGCATCGAATGTCTTCTGACAGTCTCTTTTGCCTCAAATACAGCTCAATTTCACACAATTCTAAGGGAATTGTTAAGTATGATCTCTTTTCCCTGAATCCTTTCCAAGAAATGAGCCATACACTTTCTTATTATCTTATTCAGTGCTTTACAGATCACACTCATCTGAGACACTGGTCTGCAATTTAAGGCAATTGCCCTTTCTCCTTTTTGAAAAACAAAACATTTTTTCTCTTCTACTCCCTTGACACTATATACCCTCATCCAGTGATTTTCTGACATTTATTTTTAAGCAGCCTGTCAAGTGTTTCTTTATACTCCCATAGCACCTGTGGAAAGATTTCACCGGAACTTTCCACCTTAGATGGATCAAGACTTCAACTTTTCCAACAATATCAATGCTTTCCAAGTCTTCCTCCCCATCCCATCTCACTATTCTCAGGATTAAAGTGTCTTCCACTGTGAATATACCTTTGAACTTATAATTCAGTCCATTGCGTATTTTCTTGTCTTCTTCATCAGTCATTCCCTCTGAATTCCTCAACCTAATTAGCTTCTCATTAATCAATAGTATACTTGCAATATACTTATGGAATAGTTTTGGATTTTCTCATACTTTGTCATACACTTTTCAGTTTCTCTGTTCTTACTTAGTGTTTAATTACCTATGTAGAAGTAAGGGGAAGCATTCCAAATTTTAGCAAATTTTTTTTTTCAATTCCCTGTATACTCTCAATACTCACAATTGCATCACCTAGCTTCTTCTCTTTATCCACAACTCTAATACTATAAAAGCATTTCTTTACATTGTTCCAACAGGTTTGCATAGATTTCTGGTAGACCTCTAGTTGCTCAGTACATCTTAAAAGAACTGTTCACTGTCAACACTGGTTTAAAAACCTTTAGAGTTATAATTAAGATTCCCCTTACAGTTCTCTTTACCATGGTGGCTTAATATATAGCATTTAATCTCTCATATTTTGCGTATCATCTTTGATACCCTCCTCTGAACCTTATGTATTGGTCCTTTGTGCTTCTTTGAGTGCAGTGACCAAACCTGAGTAGCATATTCTCATTTCAGTCTTTATATAGTCTGAGTGACTTGCTTATAACTTATAACTTTCTCGTATGTTTTGGTGACATGTTTGGTGCAGTGTTGACCACCAAATCCCTCTCACATACAGATTCCTGTACCTAATTTCTTGCAATATAATATTCATATAAAATTCTTATTCACTGTATATCATCCTCATTACTTGGCTTTACTCAGATTAAAATTCATCAACCACGTATCACACCAGATTCAGAGCTTGTCAAAGTACTTTTTGCAAGCTCACGCAATCCTCTTCATTTTCTATTTCTCTCATGACCTTGGAATTACCTACAAATCAATTATATAGTTCCTGTAGAGCAATGGTCCCAAGAATGAGCCCTATAGCATGCTACTGGTGATCCCAACTCACTTCCAGAGAGCTCCTCTGATAGAAGTCCTTTGCTCATTTCCCTTAAGATAATTTTGTAACTAACTAAGAAGCTTCCTCCTTGTGCCTGCCAGAAGATCCAACTTCTTCACACACATCCTATGTGATACAGTATCAAATGTTGTAAAACAGTCTACGAAACACACATTCCAACCATCCATTTCGGATGTTAATAACAGACCTCACTCCCCCTTGAAAGTCTTAATATATTTATGCTCAACCTCCTTTACCTGGATCCATGTTTCTTATCTATTAATTTAACCCTTTCAAGTAATTATCCAATGCCTTTGTGATTAAATTCTCTGGTACTTTACAGGCTATAAACTCACCTCCAAAGATCTGTGATTCATTGCAATTTCCAAATTTTCTTTCTTATACAGTATGAGCCTGACATTTACTCTGTCCCACTCCCTTGGCACTGCATCCTCTTCCAGCAATTCTACTTAACAATATTTGAAGCAGGTTGTACAGCATTTCTGCACACTCCTTTAACAGATATAGAAAATCTTCATCAAGACCATGTTTAGAGGTTAAAACACTTTAGTAATGTGCTAAGGTGTCTTCTACACATTTCAGTACTTTCCAACTCCTCTTGCCTACCCTATGTCTTTGTTGTTGGGGCTATAGTTTCCTTCACCATGAATGCTCTTTTGAACTGTGTGTATGTGTATATGAAAAATACAGAGACAAACTGGAACAGATAAACATAGCAAGAGAATGACAATAGAGAGAGAGAGAGAGAGAGAGAGAGAGAGAGAGAGAGAGAGAGAGAGAGAGAGAGAGAGAGAGAGAGAGAGAGAGAGAGAGAGAGAGAGAGCTGCACTAAAAACCTAATTTTATGATCAATATTACACAAAACTGGACTTTACCTTTAAGCTTCCATCATCATCAAGACTGAAGTCATCAAACTTGAAGTCATATAATTTGAAAGCTTGGGCAGACTGTATTTTTACTTTCTGTAGGAAAAGTAAATATACATTAATAAATCAACAGCGTCCTAGAACAGTGAGTGAATTCTTGCTGCTATATATACCTCAGAAAATACCCAACATAATGATCTGTGCAACTGAAACTTCTGATCATTGCCAAATAAAGTTCACTACTTGCTACATGTAGTTATATCATTCACATTAGTTAAGAAACTTAATGAACTTAGGATGTACACCATTATACTTGTTTTACCAGAAAACTGATATTTCATAATCACAGTTAAAAACTACTGCTCTATTTACTTATTTTCTGGAATTGTATCAAAATGGAGATTATAGTATAAAAAAAAAAAGTCACAAGAATGCTGAAAAACATAACCAACATAAACACAAGTTTTTCATTATCTTCTAGAGCAGCATTATAACCTTTTACATACCAAATACCCCTTCAATGTTACTGAAATATTCTGTACTCCCCAAAGTATGACAATCACCTTTTAATTGGCATGAGGGTGAAATCCAGCTATTCACAAGTATGGTGAAGGAGAGTTGCAAATTGCAGAATGTAAAGTCCATAACCTTAGTTTAGCATTAGGCTGCAAAATTCAAGAACAGAATTTTGCAAGTGATTTCCTTTCAGTTATGTCACAGATACTTAGGGCTGGTGTTGCCCAACTCCATCAAAGAAATAGTAGTGGTATTTTCCTATCAAATACAGACAAACACTTCAGGTGTGCAGGGATTTTTAGTTTTTTGGACAATTTGAGCCAAGCTACCTCTGGAAACATTGTGCTGGAGTTGCCCTCTGCCATTGGCCGGTCAAGGGTGAGGCACCAAAGGCTAAGAATTGGCACTGGAGTTTACCAGTTATGCCAACGAGTAAAACAGATGGGTGATGGCGCTAAATATACACAGGATGATAAGTGAGAGTAAAAGGAAGGAGCTTGTGGAAAAATGAAAAAGTTATTGCTTAGATGTGCAGGGGAATGGGAAAACCCATATCCTTGGACAGGGTGCATGGAGTGAAAATGGAAATTATGAATGCAAATTATGGAAGGCATGGATGGAAATGAAAGAAAAATGCCAGGGAAGAGGAAAAGAATGATGTGCAATGCTGCTATCACTGAGAGTGTGGGAGGGTGTTACAGAGCATGGATGGAATGGGTCAAGAATAGTGTGGCCTGAAGGAAGGATTGGAAATGTGAAGTATCCATGGGTATGCTTATATGCACCTCTGAATATGAAGACTGCAGGAGGTAAGGATGAAATTAAGCTTTTCTGGAGAAACTTGAATAACTGTACAAACAGTTTTGAGAATGAGAGAAACATTGTTGAAATGGGTGATATGAATGTGAAGGTGGGATGTGATGAAATCGGTGAGATAGTTGGTAAATGGGGACTGCCTTGAGTAAATGAGAATGGAAATTATCTTGTGATAGTCTGTGCTGAGAAATGTTTATACCTTGCAAACACCTTTTTTCAGCACAAGATGATCCACAGGTATATATTGACAAGAAATGATGGAAGAGAAAAGTGAAAAGCTTTGACCAACAATGTGGAAGTGGATGAAAGATTGAAAGGGCCGTGGTAGATGCATATGTACATATTCATACTTGCTTGCCTTCGCCCATTCCTGGCACTACACCACCCCACAGGAAATAGCATCACTATCCCTGCTTCATCAAGGGAGCACCAGGAAAACAGACAAGAAAGGCCACATTTGTTCACACTCAGTCTCTAGATGTCACATGTAATGCACCAAAACCACAGTTCCCTACAGACCTTTCCATGGTTTACCTCAGACATTTCACATACCCTGGTTCAGTCCACTGACAGCCTGTCAACCCCGGTATACCACATCGTTCCAATTCACTCTATTCCTTGCGCGCCTCTCTTGGGGCCTGAACCTGTATGTTCAGGCCCCAAACGCTCCAAATCTTTTTCACGCCATCTTTCTACCTCCAATTGGTCTCTCACTTCTCCTTGTTCCCTCCACCTCTGACACAGATATCCTCTTTGTCAATCTTTCCTCATTCATTCTCTCCATACATCCAAACCATTTCAACAAACCCTCTTCTGCTCTCTCAACCACACTCTTTTTATTTCCACACATCTCTCTTACCCTTTCATTACTTGATCAAACCACATCACCCACATATTGCCCTCAAACATTTCATTTCCAACACATCCATCCTCTGCAGTACAACCCTATCTACAGCCCATGCCTCGCAGCCATATAATATTGTTGGAACTACTATTCCTTCAAACATACCCTTTTTTGCTCTCTGAGATAATGTTCTCTCTTTTCACGCATTCTTCATTGCTTCCAGAACCTTCGCCCTATCCATAAACAAATTAAACAACCATAGTGACATAACACACCCCAGTTGCAGACTGACATTCACTGGTAACCAATCACTATCCTCTCTTCCTACTTGTACACATGCCTTACATTCTTGGCAAAATCTTTTCACTGCTTCTAACAACTCCCACATCATATGATCTTAAAACCTTCCACAATGCTTTTCTATCAACCCCAATATATGCCTTCTCCAGATCCATAAATGCTACAAAGAAATCCATTTGTTTTTGTAAGTATTTCTCACATATATTCTTCAAAGCAAACACCTGATCCACACATCCTCTATCACTTCGGAAACCACACTGCTCTTCCGCAATCTGATGCTCTGTACATGCCTTTACCCTCTCAATCAATACCCTCCCATATAATTTCCCAGGAATGCTCAAAAAAAACTTATGCCTCTGTAGTCTGAACACTCACCTTTATCCCCTCTGCCTTTGTACAATGGCACTATGCATGCATTCTGCCAATCCTCAGGCACTTCACCATGGTCCATACATACAATGAACCTCCTTACCAGCCAATCAACAACACAGTCACCCCCTTTTTTAATAAATTCCATTGTCATACCATCGAAACCTACCCTGCCGGATTTCATCTCCCACAAAGCTTTCAGTACTTCTTCTCTCTTCACCAAATCATTCTTCCTGACCCTCTCACTTTATACACCACCCCAACCTAAACATCCCATATCTGCCACTTTATCATTATCGTCAAACACATTCAAAAAAACCTTCGAAATACTCACTCCATCACTACCTGTTATCACTTCCCCATTTGCTCCTTTCATCGATGTTCCCATTTGTTCTCTTGTTTTATGCACATTATTTACCTCGTTCCAAAACATCTTTTTGTTCCTGAAATTTAATGATACTCTTTCACCCCAACTCTCATTTGTACTCTTATTCAACTCTTGCACCTTTCTCTTGACCTCTTGCTGCTTTCTTTTATACAACTCTCAGTCATTTGCACTACTTCCCTGCAAATAACTTTTAAATGCCTCTCTTTTCTCTTTCATTAACAACATCACTTCTTGATCCACCACTCAGTACCCTGTCTAATCTGCCTACCTCCCACCTTTCTCATACCACAGGTATCTTTTGCGCAAGTCATCACTGCTTCCCTAAATACATCCCATTCCACACCCACCCCCACTCACCTTTTGCCATTCTACACTCAATCTCTCTTGATACTTCCTCACACATGTCTCCTTTCCAAGCCCAATTATTCTAACCACTCTCTTCTCCCCAACATTCCCTCTTCTTCTCTGAAAGCCTCTACAAAACTTCACCTTTGCCTCCACATGATAGTGATCAGACATCCCTCCAGCTGCTCCTCTCAGCACATTAACATGCAAAAGTCTCTCTTTTACACGCCTATCAATTAACACGTAATCCAATAATACCCTTTGACCATCTCTCCTACTCACATATGTATACTTAAGTATATCTCTCCTTTTAAATCAAGTATTCCCAATAACCAGTCTTTCAGCATACAAATTCACAAGCTCCTCACCATTTCCATTTACAACACTGAACACTCCATGTACACTAATTATAACCTCAACTGCCACATTACTCACCTTCGCATTTAAAACACCCATCATTATAGCCCAGTCTCATACATCAAAGCTGCTAACACATTCAACTGCTCCCAAAACACTCACCCATCTCTCTCCATCCATTTTCAGTTTTACCCACATCAATCTAGAATTTACTTTCTTATCCTCTATCACAGACCCCCACAACTCCTGCTTCAGGAGTATTTCTACTCCTTCCTTAGCTCTTGTCCTCTTACGAACCCCTAACTTTACTCCCAAGACTTTCCCAAACGACTCTTCCCCCTTTACCGTTGAGCTTCGTTTCACTTAGTGCCAGGTTTCTTTCCTCAAACATACTACCTATCCCTCTCTTCTCATCTTGGTAACATTTTTTTTTTTGCTTTGTCGCTGTCTCCCGAGTTTGCGAGGTAGCGCAAGGAAACAGACGAAAGAAATGGCCCAACCCACCCCCATACACATGTATATACATACGTCCACACACGCAAATATACATACCTACACAGCTTTCCATGGTTTACCCCAGACGCTTCACATGCCCTGATTCAATCCATTGACAGCACGTCAACCCCGGTATACCACATCGATCCAATTCACTCTATTCCTTGCCCTCCTTTCACCCTCCTGCATGTTCAGGCCCTGATCACACAAAATCTTTTTCACTCCATCTTTCCACCTCCAATTTGGTCTCCCACTTCTCCTCGTTCCCTCCACCTCCGACACATATATCCTCTTGGTCAATCTTTCCTCACTCATTCTCTCCATGTGCCCAAACCATTTCAAAACACCCTCTTCTGCTCTCTCAACCACGCTCTTTTTATTTCCACACATCTCTCTTACCCTTACGTTACTTACTCGATCAAACCACCTCACACCACACATTGTCCTCAAACATCTCATTTCCAGCACATCCATCCTCCTGCGCACAACTCTATCCATAGCCCACGCCTCGCAACCATACAACATTGTTGGAACCACTATTCCTTCAAACATACCCATTTTTGCTTTCCGAGATAATGTTCTCGACTTCCACACATTTTTCAAGGCTCCCAAAATTTTCGCCCCCTCCCCCACCCTATGATCCACTTCCGCTTCCATGGTTCCATCCGCTGACAGATCCACTCCCAGATATCTAAAACACTTCACTTCCTCCAGTTTTTCTCCATTCAAACTCACCTCCCAATTGACTTGACCCTCAACCCTACTGTACCTAATAACCTTGCTCTTATTCACATGCAAATTATGGAAGGCATGGATGGAAATGAAAGAAAAATGCCAGGGAAGAGGAAAAGAATGATGTGCAATGCTGCTATCACTGAGAGTGTGGGAGGGTGTTACAGAGCATGGATGGAATGGGTCAAGAATAGTGTGGCCTGAAGGAAGGATTGGAAATGTGAAGTATCCATGGGTATGCTTATATGCACCTCTGAATATGAAGACTGCAGGAGGTAAGGATGAAATTAAGCTTTTCTGGAGAAACTTGAATAACTGTACAAACAGTTTTGAGAATGAGAGAAACATTGTTGAAATGGGTGATATGAATGTGAAGGTGGGATGTGATGAAATCGGTGAGATAGTTGGTAAATGGGGACTGCCTTGAGTAAATGAGAATGGAAATTATCTTGTGATAGTCTGTGCTGAGAAATGTTTATACCTTGCAAACACCTTTTTTCAGCACAAGATGATCCACAGGTATATATTGACAAGAAATGATGGAAGAGAAAAGTGAAAAGCTTTGACCAACAATGTGGAAGTGGATGAAAGATTGAAAGGGCCGTGGTAGATGCATATGTACATATTCATACTTGCTTGCCTTCGCCCATTCCTGGCACTACACCACCCCACAGGAAATAGCATCACTATCCCTGCTTCATCAAGGGAGCACCAGGAAAACAGACAAGAAAGGCCACATTTGTTCACACTCAGTCTCTAGATGTCACATGTAATGCACCAAAACCACAGTTCCCTACAGACCTTTCCATGGTTTACCTCAGACATTTCACATACCCTGGTTCAGTCCACTGACAGCCTGTCAACCCCGGTATACCACATCGTTCCAATTCACTCTATTCCTTGCGCGCCTCTCTTGGGGCCTGAACCTGTATGTTCAGGCCCCAAACGCTCCAAATCTTTTTCACGCCATCTTTCTACCTCCAATTGGTCTCTCACTTCTCCTTGTTCCCTCCACCTCTGACACAGATATCCTCTTTGTCAATCTTTCCTCATTCATTCTCTCCATACATCCAAACCATTTCAACAAACCCTCTTCTGCTCTCTCAACCACACTCTTTTTATTTCCACACATCTCTCTTACCCTTTCATTACTTGATCAAACCACATCACCCACATATTGCCCTCAAACATTTCATTTCCAACACATCCATCCTCTGCAGTACAACCCTATCTACAGCCCATGCCTCGCAGCCATATAATATTGTTGGAACTACTATTCCTTCAAACATACCCTTTTTTGCTCTCTGAGATAATGTTCTCTCTTTTCACGCATTCTTCATTGCTTCCAGAACCTTCGCCCTATCCATAAACAAATTAAACAACCATAGTGACATAACACACCCCAGTTGCAGACTGACATTCACTGGTAACCAATCACTATCCTCTCTTCCTACTTGTACACATGCCTTACATTCTTGGCAAAATCTTTTCACTGCTTCTAACAACTCCCACATCATATGATCTTAAAACCTTCCACAATGCTTTTCTATCAACCCCAATATATGCCTTCTCCAGATCCATAAATGCTACAAAGAAATCCATTTGTTTTTGTAAGTATTTCTCACATATATTCTTCAAAGCAAACACCTGATCCACACATCCTCTATCACTTCGGAAACCACACTGCTCTTCCGCAATCTGATGCTCTGTACATGCCTTTACCCTCTCAATCAATACCCTCCCATATAATTTCCCAGGAATGCTCAAAAAAAACTTATGCCTCTGTAGTCTGAACACTCACCTTTATCCCCTCTGCCTTTGTACAATGGCACTATGCATGCATTCTGCCAATCCTCAGGCACTTCACCATGGTCCATACATACAATGAACCTCCTTACCAGCCAATCAACAACACAGTCACCCCCTTTTTTAATAAATTCCATTGTCATACCATCGAAACCTACCCTGCCGGATTTCATCTCCCACAAAGCTTTCAGTACTTCTTCTCTCTTCACCAAATCATTCTTCCTGACCCTCTCACTTTATACACCACCCCAACCTAAACATCCCATATCTGCCACTTTATCATTATCGTCAAACACATTCAAAAAAACCTTCGAAATACTCACTCCATCACTACCTGTTATCACTTCCCCATTTGCTCCTTTCATCGATGTTCCCATTTGTTCTCTTGTTTTATGCACATTATTTACCTCGTTCCAAAACATCTTTTTGTTCCTGAAATTTAATGATACTCTTTCACCCCAACTCTCATTTGTACTCTTATTCAACTCTTGCACCTTTCTCTTGACCTCTTGCTGCTTTCTTTTATACAACTCTCAGTCATTTGCACTACTTCCCTGCAAATAACTTTTAAATGCCTCTCTTTTCTCTTTCATTAACAACATCACTTCTTGATCCACCACTCAGTACCCTGTCTAATCTGCCTACCTCCCACCTTTCTCATACCACAGGTATCTTTTGCGCAAGTCATCACTGCTTCCCTAAATACATCCCATTCCACACCCACCCCCACTCACCTTTTGCCATTCTACACTCAATCTCTCTTGATACTTCCTCACACATGTCTCCTTTCCAAGCCCAATTATTCTAACCACTCTCTTCTCCCCAACATTCCCTCTTCTTCTCTGAAAGCCTCTACAAAACTTCACCTTTGCCTCCACATGATAGTGATCAGACATCCCTCCAGCTGCTCCTCTCAGCACATTAACATGCAAAAGTCTCTCTTTTACACGCCTATCAATTAACACGTAATCCAATAATACCCTTTGACCATCTCTCCTACTCACATATGTATACTTAAGTATATCTCTCCTTTTAAATCAAGTATTCCCAATAACCAGTCTTTCAGCATACAAATTCACAAGCTCCTCACCATTTCCATTTACAACACTGAACACTCCATGTACACTAATTATAACCTCAACTGCCACATTACTCACCTTCGCATTTAAAACACCCATCATTATAGCCCAGTCTCATACATCAAAGCTGCTAACACATTCAACTGCTCCCAAAACACTCACCCATCTCTCTCCATCCATTTTCAGTTTTACCCACATCAATCTAGAATTTACTTTCTTATCCTCTATCACAGACCCCCACAACTCCTGCTTCAGGAGTATTTCTACTCCTTCCTTAGCTCTTGTCCTCTTACGAACCCCTAACTTTACTCCCAAGACTTTCCCAAACGACTCTTCCCCCTTTACCGTTGAGCTTCGTTTCACTTAGTGCCAGGTTTCTTTCCTCAAACATACTACCTATCCCTCTCTTCTCATCTTGGTAACATTTTTTTTTTTGCTTTGTCGCTGTCTCCCGAGTTTGCGAGGTAGCGCAAGGAAACAGACGAAAGAAATGGCCCAACCCACCCCCATACACATGTATATACATACGTCCACACACGCAAATATACATACCTACACAGCTTTCCATGGTTTACCCCAGACGCTTCACATGCCCTGATTCAATCCATTGACAGCACGTCAACCCCGGTATACCACATCGATCCAATTCACTCTATTCCTTGCCCTCCTTTCACCCTCCTGCATGTTCAGGCCCTGATCACACAAAATCTTTTTCACTCCATCTTTCCACCTCCAATTTGGTCTCCCACTTCTCCTCGTTCCCTCCACCTCCGACACATATATCCTCTTGGTCAATCTTTCCTCACTCATTCTCTCCATGTGCCCAAACCATTTCAAAACACCCTCTTCTGCTCTCTCAACCACGCTCTTTTTATTTCCACACATCTCTCTTACCCTTACGTTACTTACTCGATCAAACCACCTCACACCACACATTGTCCTCAAACATCTCATTTCCAGCACATCCATCCTCCTGCGCACAACTCTATCCATAGCC